>NC_084995.1:12721016-12751016 GCF_963854185.1 Sardina pilchardus
CTTTACTCCAGACACAGAGGTTTCTCCTGTGTTAGAGGACTCAAGTCCAAAAGAAGTCCTCAAGGCAAAGCCGAAGTGAATCAGGGAGCGCGTGTGATCGTCTAACCCCACTTTGACACCCGCATGCTTTATGTCAGCGGTGAGCAGAGAGCATGCCCACTGTCTGTCCGAGATACAGGGCTCTAAAAAACCCTCAGAGCGATTACCACATGGCTTTTTAAAGACATCTCTGATTCCAAACACACACACATAGATCGGTGCCACGGACATCAGATGTGACGTCTGGTTCATTTTGGTCGACGCCTGACATGGAACACTTCAAATGCATTTCCCCAAAGACAGCAGCTCTCTGTTTGAACAAAGTTTGAACAGCCAGTTTCTCTTTCAGCCTGCTGATAAAAGTGCACCCTCCATGTTTTATCTTCTTTCCCCCCGAGTCATGGAGCAGATCAGAGAATCCTGCAATGCTGCCCTCAATGGAGGAAAAATAAGCGGAAAGAGGGTGACGTCTCTCCACTTGTAAGCATTTTTGGCATATTTGGTCGTTGGGCTATGATGGTCATGTTTCCATCAACCTTTTTTATCCACATCTTTTAAATGGAAATGTGGAAATGTAAAAAAATGTTTGAGGGGATTCGCACAGTGTTGCCAGATCACGTGAGCAAAAATAAGCAGTAGGTCTCTGAAAGTTAGCCCTAAAGAAGCGGCCCAAAATCAAAAAGTCAGCATCCCCTCCCCGAACCCCTGACGCTACATTTCTGGGGCGGTCATGTTACAGGAGCCTACAGTTACAGCGTAGAGTTGATGCAGAGGCATTATTATTTTAAAAGACCACTTATTTCATGGATTCAGGATACTATGCATCCAGTGCTGTACTGTGGAAATAAACTGCTCACAAAAAGAAAGGAAACTTGACTTTGGCCCATTATACCTCCCCTTTAGTAATACCAACCAGTAAAGTGTTTCATATCATTTTTAACGTTGATTTGTCACCTTTACAATGAGGTATAGCTTGTAAGCATAGGGCAATCATGGAATGAGCAACACAAGCAAACGTGTAAGTAGTGCCAACGAAAAATGTGCCAAAATGGCCTGTTATGCTGCTGGAATTCACCTTTGTTACTTCAAGCATTGACGATTGCACTCTCCCACAGAAATGAGGAAAACAAAACATGTTAGGCATACATTTGTTCATTTTATACTCAGTGTCAGGGTCCTCAGTAGCGTGTAGAGGATCCATATGCAGCCACAACAGCTTGGCATCTTCTTCTCATGCTGGTCACCAACCTGGCTACATTCTGCTGTGGGATGGCATTCCATTCCTCGATAAGGATCTGTTGTAAGTCAGCCAACCTGGTTTTGTTGGTGACTCTGGCACGTACAGCACGCCCAAGCTGATCCCACAAGTGTTCACGGCAGGCCATTCGTTCCTCTCCACTCCCAAATTCTGGAGGTGCTCTCTGATGATCCCAGCTCTATGGGGGCGAGCGTTGTCATCCTGGAGGATGGCAATTGGTCCCATATTCTGGAGATATGGAATTGCCACTGGCTCCAGAATCTCATCCCGGTATCTAACTGCATGATGATTGCCTTCAATGATAACAAGGTCTGTCTTTCCAGTTAGGGAGATGTCACCCCACAGCAGAATGTAGCCAGGTTGGTGACCTGCATGAGAAGAAGGTGCCAAGCTGTTGTGGCTGCATATGGATCCTCTACACGCTACTGAGGACCCTGTACTGAGTATAAAATGAACAAATGTATGCCTAACATGTTTTGTTTTCCTCATTTCTGTGGGAGAGTGCAATCGTCAATGCTTGAAGTAACAAAGGTGAATTCCAACAGCATAAAAGGCCATTTTGGCACATTTTTCATTGGCACTACTTACACGTTTGCTTGTGTTGCTCATTCCATGATTGCCCTATGCTTACAAGCTATACCTCATTGTAAAGGTGACAAATCAACGATAAAAATGATATGAAACACTTTACTGGTTGGTATTACTAAAGGGGAGATATAATGGGCCAAAGTCAAGTTTCCTTACTTTTTGTGAGCGGTTTATGTTCGTTGACTTGTGAAATCAACATGAATTGTATTAGCGGTATGTTGCACACACTATCCGGGATGAAAAAGAAGAAATCTTTCTATATGTTCTCCATGCTGCCTTCAGCATCCAAAATTGTCCTCGGTTATGAGGTGAGCGAGTGTTTCTGTAGTTAGTATGTTCCAGAAGAGTGAGGTGTTGAGGGCTCAGGTGGAGTGGCCCAGTAGTAGCTAGCATTGGTTGGGGTTGTCACATCACGTCCTGTTCTGTCACACTTAGTTGTCACATCACGTCCTGTTCTGTCACACTTTGAGCCTACAGGTTCTGCTGTTTTAGCCACCAGTGCCCTCTCACAAGGTTTATAGTCTCACACCCAGACAGACAGAAAGACAGACAGACAGACACACACACACACACACACGCACACACACACACACACACACACATGCCAAAGCACACACAACAAAATCAGCATGCACATGCCACCCTCTTTCATATATTGGTGCTAATTGTGAAGGGAGTTTTGAAGGAGCGGGTAACCTTTGATCAGCCATGTGGGGACTAGTGTGTATGGCTTTGAGAAGCTATATGGGGACTAAACTAGGGGACTAAACCTTAAAAACAGACCTGTCTTCTAGTTATTCCACCTTAAGTCTTTTATGTTAATTATTAGAGTGCATGAAAATGCACTCTACTGTTATCCGGTTTCTTCTTATTATAGGCGATTATTATTCTTCTTCTAACGCTTTTTGTGCGTACAATTCAGCTTCAACCGTTTAACATAGAAACTTCATTCAAACTGCGCTGCGTAGGTCTTACTTAGGTGACTTCAGCTATGTATTTTTCAACTTTGTAACTTTTATACTTTTTGAACTATTAAATAAAAACTATTAAAATTTCCCCATAGACTTAACATTACATTATGACATCATAATAGGGCAATTAGAATCTTATGCCAGGTGGCCAGTCCAGGTGCAGCAGCTCTCTCTCTCTCTCTCTCAGGCTTTAAGCATACAATCTCATTAAGACTACAGATCCTGTTTCACTACTTCCTCTGTCCACAACTGTTTCAAAATAAAAGTCCTCACTGCAATAATGCACTATTAAATCGTTTACCCATTGAAACTACTCAACTATTTAACTATTCAACCATTCCAACTGTCAGTTACCATCAACTATGCCTCCAGTAAACTATATGAAACCTCCACGTACCTAGCAACCAACATAGCAACCATTACAATTAAGCGTTTATGACAGTTTCCATAGCAACCAACATGATTATACTGCAGTAACATCTTTATTCCTGATATTGGCCACCATGGATACCCCAGCAACAAATGTTTCAAAATAGAAGTCCTCACTAGCAAGTTAGCTAGTTAGCATGGTTAGCATAGTTAGCATTATTAGCATAACTGCTAGAAATCATTAGCTAAGCTAGCTAATCAACCTGGTTAGCATTGTTAGCATAGTTAGCTTTTTTAGCATAACTGCTAGAAATCATCAAATAAGTTAGCTAATCAACCTCGTTAGCATAGTTAGCACAGTTAGCATTTTTACATAACTGCTAAAAATCATTAGCCAGGTTAGCTAATCTGGTAATCAGGTTAGCTAATTCAATTTCAAACTGTCTATCTTCACACTATCACCTTTCAAAAACTATGAAACCACCATGTCTACTCTAGCAACACCTAAGTAACCATATCTACATGATTTATCTGTACATTTTTGCATTTTCATGCACTCGTAATTTCCTTGGAATTACATTCTCTAGTTCGTTATTGCTTTCTTTTTATTTTTTATTTTATTATTATTACTATTATTATTATTATTATTACTCTTTGCTCATCTATGCTTTTATCTGCTATTACTGTTTGGTTTTTGTTTATGTAAAGCACATTGAATGACCTCTGTGTATGAAATGCGCTATATAAATAAACTTGACTTGACGTGACTTGACTTGACTATACATGACATGCGTATGTGAGCTGAACAGTGGGGTGTACTTTTTGAGAAACAAATGGAACTATAAACTAGAATAACATTTTTGCTGAAGATGTGTTCTTTCCTAAAGGTGAACTATGCAAGTTTTTTTTTAGCTTAATTTGCCTTAAAGCAACACTAAAGCACCTTTCCTCTGTCGCACACACACTATTTGTTTATCCAGCAAATAACGATGTAGGTGATAAGGTAGAGTATGTCTATGTATATCTGCCTTCACTACCTCTGGGCTGCGTCTCAAATCGCATGCTTCTGTCAGCACACTATGTGCACTGAGTGCTTGCTTGTGTTGTGTCCTCTTTTCAATGGTTAGTATTGCCTTAATATTTCTTATTAATAATAATAGGGGGTCAAAGGACTTTGTGAAAATAAATGTTTTGAGGTGCTTTTTGAACACGGGACAGAGCGGACATGGAGAGTATATTTGCACTCTATACTTTAACTAAGTATTTTAAGTGTGCAAGTAGACGGCTTGAGACACTGCCATGGTGTCAGAAGTGGAATGGCTGCCATAAGGCCATCGGAGGTGTGCCCGATGTGTAAGCCGTGGGATCGCCAGGATAGGTTGACCCCAGAGATGGGTATTTGGGCACTTGAGTATCTCTTTTGGGTGCCTGTTATTATTGCTTGCTAATTTTTGGAGACTGATTTATTATGTATAGGCAGTTTTCTCCTCATGTTCAATGCCAGAAATGTACATACACGAAACGTCCTGGGGCCTGTACTACGAAGCGGGGTTACTGGCTTAGCTGGGTAACTTCGAGAGTAAGTTGATCACGTGTGGCGTAACTTCCCGGTTAACCCGTACTACGAAAGGTGGATAGGTTTTAACCTAGGTATGCTGCCATGGCAATTTACGCTGCATCTCAAACCTGCTCCGAGCAGGTTATGATCTTGGTTTGCGGTTAACCACACCCCACAATGTCGACGTAGGCTACTTTGAAGATACATTATTGGAGCGCAAATTGAAAGCGCCTCTCTTCGCAAGGCGAGAATCTTTCTCCATATAATATTCTCTGAAAGATAGCCTATACATTCTCAGCCGAGGGAATTCGTTGCATTTGTCAGCTGATCGAGGCAAAGTGGAGGCTATAAGCATTGGCAATATAACATATTTTCATAATTAAGAAATATTAATGCAAGCTATAACTAGGCCCATAAACCTTCTGAATGTTTTTGAGTTTCATTTTCACCTGCTGCCAGCGGCACTGCCGTTGCATCTAAAATGTTCACAGGATAGGCATACACTAAATCAGTCAATGGGGCTAAACATTAAATTATCCTTTATTAATATTTATTAATATACAAGGCATGAATTATGTTGCATCTGTAGGACTCTTATGAACTCAAAATGTATTTATTTCAACACATTTCAGACATTCCGCAAGCTATTAATCCTCCGTAACACATAGGCTATTTAAGGAACATGAAATAAAACTTTACTTTCATATATCCGATCTGCAATAGCCTACGTGCCAACAGCCTTGTCTTGCTTTGTTTGCTTCCGACGTATTTGATGTATCGTAAAGTGGGTTTTAATTCTTCGCAACTTTTTATAATCATTGCGCAGGCCTTATCCGTAAAATAACGTGATCGCGTCATTGTTGCACACTTGAAGAAATAATGTTTTGACAACAAGTGTGTCGAAAGTTCTTCGTTTATTTCCACTTTTCAATGAAATACATTCAGTAACACGTTGTTCTCTGTCTCGTTTTCTCTCTAGGTTTCGTTCTCTACTTAAGTTTCGATTTCCTGTCTGTATTCAATGCCCTGAACTACTCCCTGAACAATCCCACATTGCCACCTAGTGGACAAAAATTATAATGTCATCGTGATTATCTCACAAATATAAAAGGTTATAAAGAACACAACAAAGCAAAATAAACATATCATGGGGGTGTACACTACACTCTCCCCTGCTTAACTAAATGTCGTCCCGACATTTCCAGGCTCAGTTCATGTTCTATCTGAACATTTTGATTGCTAACAGGTTAGAGTCCAGTATTCAAGATACATTTCTGATGACAGATTTCACAAAACATACATCTCATATTTCATGTCATGTGTTAAACAGTGGGTGTCATTGTGCACTACGACAACCAACTATTTTCTCCGCTGTATTCACGGGAAGTTCGTCTTGACTGGCATGGGCATGACCTTTGACCTGTATTACAATCACATAGAATCTCACACTTAACACATTCTATTTACTCAAAATCTAACCACTTATCTCTGCTGTGTTGCAAGCCTATCTCAGAGTACTCATATCTAAACACATTACCGTACGACAACACTTCACGTCAGTAATCCTTCAGTGTGTGATTCTAAATGTATGAACCATTTCTTGTAGTCTTATATTCAATTAAAGAATCTCTTTTTAAACATGTTCTTGTCTCAATATATCTTAAATCAATTACACTGTACATTAACATGAATTTCTGCATCCATTCTAAAACTGAATGGCATGAACCATACATTTCTAATCTAAAGCTTTAAACAACTTTTTTAACTAAATGTGGGCTGTCCCAACTGATCATATGTGAATGTTTTACGAGCAGTTCTATTTCTGAAAGGATATTGTCTTGCAGGTGATGAGGGTGGTGGAGACATCTCTTCCTCGTGGCTTGCTGTCTTCAGCTCAGCATCCTCTGTGTCTTCCTCATGGCTTGCTGTCTCCAGCTCAGCATTCTCGGTCTCTTCACCCGCGCCTGTTACTTCCTGTTCTGCTTCAGTCTCAATCACGTCTTCCTGGTCTTTGTCTGCATCCGATGTCCACAGGTTCTGTGTTTCCATCCCGTCGTCTCCCTCAGGTGCTGGTGTTGCAGTCCCAGGCTGGAACTCTGTAGCATCTGCTCTGAGGTTGCTTCGGGTTTGCCTGGCGGAATCTCCTCGAGACCATCCAGAGATGCATCTCCATTCATCCTCTTCACCGTCAGATGAAAACTCGGGTTCTCTGTTCTGTGTTGGTCGTGACTTTTTCTGTTTGTGTCGCTTCTCACCTCTTTTCTTTTCCGGAGTGTCCGTCTCCACTGGCAAGAAATCACAGGGGAGCAGCAGATTCCGATGAAGCACTCTGGTGCGACCCTGGCCATCCTCTGGTTGTAATTCATAAACTGGACTGTCTGGGTGTTTCCTCTTTACAACTACATGCACTTTCTCTTCCCAGAACGATCTGAGTTTCCCTGGCCCACCTCTCTCTGTGAGGTTCCTGATCAGCACTCTACAGCCAGGAGACAGTTCTGCTCCATGGATCTTTCTGTCATACAAGTCTTTTCCTCTTTTCCCACAAGCCTTTGCTGTCTTGGAGGCTAACTGGTAAGCCTCTTCCATCCTTCGTCTCCATTTCTCTGCATATTCTTGATGGGATGCGCTACCATCACTAGGTGGAATACCAAACATGAGATCAATGGGCAATCTGGGGTTACGACCAAAAAGGAGGTAATAAGGTGCATAGCCGGTGGATTCATTGCGTGTGCAATTGAAAGCATGCACCACTTTGGCAAGAGAGCTTTTCCAATCAGCTTTGGCTTCATCATCCAAGTTTCGCAGCATGGCCAGTAGTGTGCGGTTAAAGCGTTCCACTTGACCGTTCCCCTGGGGGTGATAAGGGGTGGTGCGAGAACCTTGAATTCCACAGTACTTTTGGAGTTCAGCAAACAGTTTGTTTTCAAATTCCCTACCCTGATCATGGTGCAATTTGGTTGGGAAGCCGAATTTAAGAATGAAATCTCCAAATATCTTTTCAGCAGCTGTTCGAGCACTATTATTTGTACACGCATACGCTTGAGCGAATCGTGTAAAATGGTCCATGACTACGAGAATGTACTCATACCCTCCTTTACACTTCTCTAGATGCATGAAGTCAATAGACACCAGCTCAAAGGGATATGTTGTCACAATACTGGTGAGTGGTGCTCTCACTGGTTTCTGTGGCCTTTTCCGCTTCACACAGCTACAGACCTTGTTGATGTGATGCTCTATGTCTCCCTGCATATGAGGCCAGAAAAAGCGCTCACGGACCAGATGCAGTGTTCGTTCAACACCTAGGTGTCCCATCTCTTCATGCAACTCCTTCAGGATCAATGCACGAAACTTTGGAGGCACCACTCGCTGTGTTCGTGTTGCTGTCTGTCTCTGGAGCAGACCATCAGCGTCAATTAACAATTTAGCTCTCTCTCTCGCAAAGACAGCCAACTCACCATGAGCCTTCTTCACTCTTGGCCACTGGCGCTGTGTGACATACTGTTTCACCTGCTGCAACAGTGAATCCTCCTCTTGGGCGGCTCTCAAAGCTTCACGGGAGATCTGCCGACCCATATCCACCTTGGGCTCACTGCTCAGTTCTGCTATCGCTTGGGCGATGACCACTGGACACAGCAATGGCTCCTGCTCTTCCTGGTGGACTGACAACCCTTTGGAAACACTGGACAAGACTTCAGGCTGTATTTGTTGTGAACAGGTAAGCATATACTTCTCTATGTCAAGGGGCATCCTTGACAACCCATCTGCATCAGAATTAGACTTCCCTGGTCTGTACTTAATGGTAAATCTAAAGTCGGCCAGTTCAGCCACCCATCTCAGCAATGTTGCATTTAGTTTAGCTGTTGTCAACACATATGTGAGCGGGTTATTATCTGTATATACTGTAAACGATGGAGTGTAATACAAATAGTCCCTAAATCTCTCACATATGGCCCATTTCATAGCTAAAAACTCTAGCTTACCAGAGTGGAGATGGTAGTTTTTCTCTGGAGCTGAGAGGGTGCGGGAACCATAAGCGATGACCACTAGTTTTCCTTCCTGTCTTTGATAAAGCACCGCCCCCAATCCCTCTTGGGATGCATCACAATGCATAACGAACGGTTCTTCAAAGTTTGGGTAGCCCAGGACAGGGGGACGGGAAAGATGATCGATCAGCTGACACAGTACTGCACTATGCTCTTCTGTCCACGTTATGCGCTGGTGTGAAGGTACCTGACTTTGTTTTTTCTTTCTAGCTCCAGGCTTTTGTTTCTTATTTCCTTTTTGGACCTCACCGTTTGACTTCTCAGAGCACAACAGAGCATAGAGGGGCTTCGCTATTCTTGAGAAGTTTGGGATATATGCTCTGTAGTATGAGATGAAGCCCAATACTTTTCTCACCTCACCCACTGTCGATGGCTTTCTGGTTTTCATATCCTGCACTGGGGCTACTTCTGCAGGATCCATTGTGTAGCCTTCTTTTGACACAATTTTCCCCAGGAATCTGACCTGATTTTTAAAGAGCTCACATTTCTTTGCAGTCAGCTTCACCCCATGTTGCTGATAGCGCTGAAGCACTTTCCTCACATCACTCAGGTGGTTCTCAAATGTTTGACTATGTACTAAATTGTCATCCAGATACGGTTGACAAATTTCATCTCTAAGTCCCACTAAACATTCCTCCATACTACGCTGAAACTCAGAGGGAGCGGCAGACAGACCAAATGGGATCCGTATCCACTCGTACAAGCCCCAGGGTGTAATAAAAGCAGTGAGTGGTCTACTACTCTCTTCTAGAAAACCCTGATGGTAGGCCTTGCCCTGGTCTAGCACTGAAAACCAGGCACTACCATGTAAGCTATCAAGCATATCCTGTATACGTGGTATCGGATGGCGATCTGGCAGTGACTTTTGGTTAAGCTCTCTATAATCGCAGCACAGACGGAGGCTTCCATCTTTTTTTCGTACACATACGATGGGAGATGAATAGTGTGATCTAGATTTTCTGATCCAGCCTCTGTTTAACAAATCCTCCAGATACTCCTTAACTTCTCTATGCAGTGGCTTGGGGACAGACACATAAGTTCTTCTTACCGGTGTTGGATCTGTGAGTCTGATTTTCAGCTGCAGGGAAGGGATGTGTCCTACATCGCTGTCATCTCTAGCAAAAGCTTTACACTCCTCTCTCAACATTTTCTTCACTTGACGCTGCTGAGCAAGGGGGAGATGACTCACTGTTATTGGTGGGTCCCACCTTTCTTCGTCCCCTGCTATCTCTGCGTCAGGCTCAAGCTCATCATTCCCATTGGTCTCTACAGGCACCGCTGGAGTAGCTGGTGGGGAAGTGACAGGCTTCGCCTCCACTGGATAGACAGCTTTGACACGCTGAACCTGCCCCAACACTGTGCGTGGACTAAGGATAACATCATGACCAGTGGTATTAGTAATGGGCAATGTCAAACGAGAATATGTCCCTTTACTAAGTGTTATCATACTTTCTGACATGCTCAGACTATCTGGCCAGGAGTGTTCATCAGGCAGGAAGAGGGCTTCTTGGCTGGACAACAAGGGACCTGTTCTCACAGAGCATTTCACATTTCTCACCTGGCCAGCTGGAATCACTTCCTTCTGCCTCCCCAGCTTCACCACACCATCACTGCACTCAGGGTCACTGGCTTTCATAATTTTCACTAACATTTCTGTTTTCTTACAGTCAAAAGAGAAAGCAGTACTAACAGCTTGGGCTACTACGTCGTATGGATGCTCCACACCATTCTTCAGCAGCTGTTCAATTACATTATAGCCAATAATAGGCTCCTCCGCTGCCCCTTTCTCACCTGTGACCAGGATAGGCACTTGAAGCGCAAACTGTGGGGCTTGTGTGGGGTCTAGCTGGAACTTTACTTCCACCCATCCTCGGAAAGGAATGTCTGTCTGGTTAACGGCTTTCCCCACTAAAACGCCAGGACCAAGGATCTCTTCAGTGCTCCGAACCTTCACCTTTGGGATATGCTTCTTCCTCCAGGCATCATTGATGAGGCAAACCTGTGATCCTGTGTCCCATAATGCTTGGGTCTTCACCCCATCCAGTGAGCAGTTCACCATGCACTTGCTTCCAATGAGACGCAAAAGCTGTGAGTGGTGCTGAGGGGAAATGTGACTTACAGAGACCGATCCTGCAACTCTTCCGCCTGGGTCCCATCTCTCTGCTAGCAGTCTCTCTTCCAATCGGTGAATGCTTTCCGTGAGAATAGCTTGGGTGTCTGATGACTCGCTCAGCTGTGCTTGATTGAAGGAAGATACACCCTCTACTCTTTGGCCCGAGACATTGACTGAGTCATGTTTACCTGTTGAGTTCTTTTGAGCTCGGCAGCCTCTTGAGAGATGTCCAGTTCGGCCACATTTGAAACAGTGGTCACACTGCTCCTCATCGCCCCTCTCTTGACACTCTCTGCATGCTCTCTTGGCTCTGCGTTGGAACTGATTAGGTGGTCGGGGAGAGTATTGGCCATTCTTCCTTAACTCAGCTACCTCTTCTCTCAGTTGTTTCACAGCATCCATCAGTTCAGTTTCTGTTTGACTTTGAGCTGTTTTTATTTTCTGACTCTTAACATTGGCTTTAACTAACATGCTGTGACGTGAGTCTGTTTCCTTGTCATCACATGTCTGGTAAGTAACTGTTTCTGTTTGCAGCTCATTCACCCTGGCTGGCTTATTTGGGATACTTTTCTTCAATTTCTGCTGTCTCTCCCAGTCAACGGCGGCAGCCTCATTAATTTTCTCCATTAATGTCTCATCAGTCACTCTTAAATCATCCAAATGAATCTTCAGCTGAAGTTTTACATCGTCACTCAATAGCCCTGTGCTGACTGACCTAAGAAACTTCTTTTGAATGAGTTCTGGGCTGTACTGTACATCTGAGCTGGCATCATTAGCAGCCGCTATGAGCCTTTCTTTGAGTTCAATTGCACGAAAAAGAAAGTTCTGAGGGGATTCTTTTGCATCCTGGGTTATGTTAACAAGTCTGTGGAACATATCTGTTGTACTATTTTCTTTAAAGTGAGCTTTAAGAATTGTCTTTAGGTGCACCATGGTCAGATTACTTTTAATTTCCAGCATGTCACGCAAACTGAGTCCTGGAGTGGCAGCTTTAACTACAGCTTCAACTATTTCCACATCACTATGGCCTTTGCGTTTTCCCGTATCTATTTGGTGCATAAGATTAGTATAGGACAACTTGTCCTTCTGCCCCTGCTCACCGATCTGACCATTGATTCGAAACTCACGTCTGATGACCACTTCTGGCGCGGTGGTAAGCGGAGAGGGCGTCGGAGTCGTCGGAGGCGCTGCTGGTGGGCTAGGCGTTGTCCTGCCCATTTTCTCTCTTAGCCCTTTTATTTCTTCCTCGAGCATTCTAGTTGACGACTGGAAATTCAACTGCATCTCTGCATATTGTTTTTGTAGCCGCTGTAACAATTGCTCATTCTCATCATTTTTCTCCTTATCCTTCTTCTTTCGTCCACCATCCGTTTCTCCCAACCGCTTAGCTGTCGCTACTAACTTTCGCAGATACGTCTCTGCTACATCTTGTTCCTCATTTTCTACAGCTTGTTCCACTGACTCATTGATTGACCGTATCAACGTGTGCCTTTTACCTTTATCTGAAGAAACTTTGGCTTGACTACACACCTCTTTTAGCTGCTCAAGTGTTAGCTGACACAGTAGCTCCGTTAGCTGATCCTGTAGCTGCTCCAGCTCCATTTTGTGTGTTCAAACGTTTTTCCTTCTTTTCTTCAAACTCCGTTTTGCATCACGTTGAGTCCCTGTTCAGGCGCCAATTTTTGTTGCACACTTGAAGAAATAATGTTTTGACAACAAGTGTGTCGAAAGTTCTTCGTTTATTTCCACTTTTCAATGAAATACATTCAGTAACACGTTGTTCTCTGTCTCGTTTTCTCTCTAGGTTTCGTTCTCTACTTAAGTTTCGATTTCCTGTCTGTATTCAATGCCCTGAACTACTCCCTGAACAATCCCACATTGCCACCTAGTGGACAAAAATGATAATGTCATCGTGATTATCTCACAAATATAAAAGGTTATAAAGAACACAACAAAGCAAAATAAACATATCATGGGGGTGTACACTACATCATCATTAAAAGTGGTGATTTGCGCTGCAACCCGCCCATTTTATGTGAACGCGCACCAACTCCGATGAGGTTAACCCCAGTTCAACAAATCAACTTCTTACTCAGCGTCGTAGTACCGATTAACACCAATGAAGATTACCAGGTTTTGTCAACCCCGGTTTAGCAAAGTAACCCTGGGTTACATCTGGGTAGGTTGAGCTCCCTTCGTAGTACAGGCCCCTGATTGTATTCCTATATTTTGTTTTTGTTTTTGTTTTGCTTTTTTACAGAAGAGTTTGTGTAAACAATTGGGCAAGTTTCAGTGGATAACTGGACAGGTTTCATGTTAATATCTATTGTATCAATTCATCAATAGTGTGTAGGTGACCACCTGTCCCGCTTTACGTTATGGCCTACTGTAGGCTACAGCAATTTTACCCTTTGTCCCGCCTCACGCAAATTGAGCATCTGTCCCGCTTTTTCATTCGACCCTGGCCAATTGAAAACAAATACACAGATACGATCATAGGCGTAGAGTCAACTTATGTCCAATAGTTCAGAGGAAAGCAATAAAATCGGTAGTCGATAGGCTGAGTCGTACGTCAATCAAACTGTTGCCTGGTGCATCAACTCCTCCGCAACCTTGTCAAAGATCTCAAATTGGAGAGCGTGCTCTTCGGTCAGGTTAAGCAGCCATGGCCAGTGTGGCCATGGAAAAGAGAAGATGCACTTTTAATAGCGAATGGACCGAAACATAGCCTACTCTTGGCAAAGACCTGTAGACGGCGAAGCAGAGAGAGCATTTTGCATTTGCGTTTTTCTCTGGGGCATGGTGAATAATACGATGTGAAGCGACATGGTGCAAGTGAGTCCTACTGTACAAAACTAGAAAAACACTACGAGAGCGTAGACCTAGGCCAAGCAAAAACATAACCGCATCCTGGATTACTCCCATTTAATCGTTTGACCGTGGGTCATTTCAGACCTTTCCTGAAAATTCCATCCATAACTTTTTGAATTATCTTGCGAACCAACAGACAACGAACAGAGAGACAAACAAGCCCCGATAAAAAGTGACGAGCATCTATCATGCCGTACATCACACACACACATTCATGTTGCTCTACCGACTGCATAACAAGTTAGTTAGTAGCCTAATTGTTCCAGATTCTGAAATAGCTAAGAAAATGTCATGTGGCTGTTCTTATAAAAAATTTCTGTTTTATGTTATTTGCACTGAAATAGTTCTACTTTCTATAGGCAAGCCCTTAAAGAGACCCTATGCAACTTTTTCATAGTCATAAAATCGCTCAGAAATCGTTGTTTTGCTTGACTGACCAGTTTCATCGAAAACAGTAATATTTCCTCCCGCCCCCAGTGTCCCTATCCGCTATTGCAACCTTGCAGTTTCTGCAGGAGACGTATCGTCTCCTGTTTACATCTGGAAGTCGGGGATGCTTAAAGAACAAGAAGAACCACGCTTGCAATTTATATATTTATATATAGCCTATGTATAAATATACGCGCTAAAGCTGTCGGGGAAGCTCTGCAGAGAAATATGCTCTCTGAGCGAGAACGAAAAACGAAACCGAAACCAGAGATGAAATCGCCAATCCTGCATAGTTCCTCTTTAACATATTGCTCTGCATAGACTAGGCCTTATATTTTAACTTGAATAGGATAGGCCTAATATTTTTTTGTGTCTTATATTTCAAGGTGAATTTGATTCACTGAGAGCATTCTTTTAGCCTGGTCCTTTGGACAGTTGACTATTTTGATAGTCCCAATAAAGACAAATGCAAACTTAGTGTTTTGTCTTTTAGGTAGTGTCTTAATCTTTTGGTCGGGTAGGTTTAAAAAAGGTTGCTTAGTAAATTATATAGACAATATATGTTACGTTCAAAGTTATTACGTCTGTCCCACATTGTCCCACACCATGCTACTTGTCCCACATTTTGTCTGACTGGAGGTGGTCACCCAGTTAATAATAATTTAAAAATCTATTTTTTTGCCCAAAAAGACAGTCCAACTACAGTCCAAAATTTGAAAATTAGACACACTCAGGCCTTCTTACTAATTCATACCATCACTCCAACACATGAGGAAATCAAGAAGTTCTCTCTGGGGGCACACCAGCAGATGAGGAGATTAAAGTGTTCTCTCTGGGGTCATGTTAGCTAATTGGCTTGAAATATGCGTGGGCTGTAACAAATAGATAAGGTTTTCTTCTAATGATACAAGACCAGTACTGGAAAGGAAAAGTCTGCACACTTTCTTGTTATTTAATATAGTACAGAAACTTTATTGTAGGATAGAGTTGTCATAAAGCATATTCCATCATATTTCAGAATGACTTGTTTGGCTTCATGTTACAGGGATATATGGTCATAGATACAGTGTTGTTTTTATGTACATCTGTAGAATATAGACACAGCAGCAAGTGATACATGCATTTGGCAAAGCTTCAATTTGTTCCTGCTTTTTAGGCTGTTGTGTATTGCGAGATGAAGCAGCTTTATAGTGTGCTTCCATATGACGTCATCAAGGTGTGTGTTTTGGACAGAAGGAGAGCATGTTGTTGCTATATCAATGAACTTGAGATTTATGCTATGGTTTAAAATAGGTTATTCCAATATTAATCGTGGGAAGCCTACAAACTGCTAACATCAGAGCTTGATGTTGATTTAGAAGTTAATGTCAGTATAACATTAATTTATTCAACATGCTTTTTTTCAGTAAAATATTAATTCAACATATATCTTTTTTTTTTAAGGTTTTTTTTTTTTGCTCTCTGGGCTGTTCAGTGCAGGTTCATCCAGTCTCACATATCAGAAATGTTAAACTGCCCTCCATTTACAAGTTGCACAGTATAGATTTTCTGTGCTTCCTGTCCTCCATCGGAATTTTGCACTTCTATGATATGATATGATGTTTGACATATGATGTTTCAAGTGAAAAGAAGCTTTTGGTAGTGAGTCTTAGCTATAGGCTATGTCAGCATGGATCATGTGTGGGAGAGGTATGACGTTTTTTTTTTTTTTTGGTTCATAGAGCATTCTACTTAAGAGGGTGATAAGTGTTTTTTTTGCAGAGCACATTGTGTGAAGACCTTAGAGAAGCATACTGTAGCTGGTTTTGAGATAAATGAGGAAGTATTGTTCATAAAATGACAGCGGCGTATAATACACAAGAACAATCATTAACCCACGCACAGTAGACAGTGGAGGAGAGTCGACCACGAGTCTCATTATCACACACGCAGCTGACATCAGAGAATCATTGCTGGAACAAAGTACAAAAAAACCAAGAAAATAAGAGTATTCAGATGTGTGAGTTATATCAAAACTGCAACATCGTCTCCACCTTCACTGAAATAAGACTGTTGCTTGATCTGGTGTATAATGGGTAGATTTGTCATGGTTTCTTTTACAGTGAGATCTGTCAAATGCATTTGCTTGTTGAGATCATGCACTTATGAACCGCCATTATGTTAAACAAGGCTGCTCTGTTCTCCAGGGTAGTTGAATCTGCAGCTCTGCCCCCTCGGTGACAGTGGCGTGCGGTGGATTTGATGAGGTTGGATCGTTGTGTCTGGGTGAGCAGAGGTGACTACATTTAGTGTTCTTCCGCCGCTGGCACCCAGAACACGATCACAGCCTCAACATGCTATGTGCCAGCCCTGAATATGTAGCTCACTGCCAAAAGATGCACTGTATGGTGAAATACAGGGCATTAAGATAAACTGGTGACACACTAGTACCAACATGTGATCCCAACATCAATGATCAAGACAGTTCAGAGCAGAGTATTATTTGTAGGTATACGGTAAACAGCTGACCTTGGTAAGCATGCAGTGGACAGAGTGGTCCAGCAGGGGTAGGATTTAGGAACACACAGTAACACGTGGAAAACATCCATTTCATGGTCGGGAAATAATGGGAACATTTCTGGAAATATTGGAAAGAAAAGAAAATGGATGTATTTTAAACTGTCTCAACCAGGGTCAGGGTCTTTCTGTCAAGGAGTTCATGTTAAAGGAGCATCCTGAGCTCCTCTCTGTCTTTAGTGTGAATGGTCTGGTCCATTCGTTTCGTGTGGCATCCTGTCATTGTCTGTCAGCGTACTATAGCAGCAGAGTGGGGAGGGCTGATGATGGACGCAGTGGAAAATATCATAGGATTCATACTGTAGCCCTGTCCAGTCCCAGAGCCAACTTCACGAGTGAGTTCCTCCAATCACACACCAGTGTACACTCTCACCACTACCAGCCCCTCCAGTCCAATCCGATCCGATCTGGTGGTCAGGGTCCACGGTCATCAATCTGTCCACTCTAATGTTCCGTCCATTTTGCCCAGTACCCACCACACCATCCAATCACATGTTGTGTATTTGCTTACTAACTAAAGTCAGATCTCTGGTCAGGAAAAGATGAGAGGAAAGGACCTGATGCCATAATTCATATTGTTACTCTGTCCAATCCCAAAGCCAGCATCACTTTCCACCAAAGACAGCTTCTCCAATCATGTGCTGTGTCCACATCATAACTGACCAATCACATGACAGGGTCCATTTCCACGGCTACCAGTCTGTCCAGCTGTCCAATGGCATGCTTCCATCCACCACAGCATCCAATCCCATGCTGTACATGGTTCCGCCCACTCCGTCCAATCACATGCCGTTGTCCAACTTCACCACGGCCAGCGTGGGCGTGTCCTGGGGTGCCGCAGGCAGCGGCGTCTCTGGAGCCACGCCCCCTTTCCTGACGATGGTCGCCGTGGTGGGAGGGGCTTCGGCCTCGGCCACCTTCTTGCCCCGGCGCAGCGCCAGCGCCCGATTGGCCAGCCTGCGCAGGGAGGGCGTGGCCCGGAGGCGCAGCAGCAGCAGCTCCTTGAGGCCGGCGCGGTACTCGCGGCGCACCAGGCAGTAGAGCACGGGGTTCAGGCAGCTGTTGGCGTGCGCCAGGCACACGGTCAGCGGGAAGGCGTAGGCCTGGGCGTTGTAGAAGGCCTTGGTGAAGGGCACCAGGTCGAACTTGATGAGCACGCCCCAGAGCGTCAGCGCCTGGTTGGGCAGCCAGCACAGGAAGAAGGACAGCACCACCACCACCACGGAGCGGGTGACGCGCGAGCTGCGGCTGCGCCGCTGAATCCCGGCCCCCGAGGACATCCCCGCGCCGACGGCGCCCCCTAGCGGCATGCTGGCCACGCGGCGGCGCACCAGGAAGCGGAGCAGCAGCAGGTAGCAGCAGGTGATGACCACCAGGGGGAAGACGAAGCCCAGCAGCACCTTCTGCGTCTGGTACAGGCCCAGCAGCAGCTGGGGGTCCCAGCGACCAGACTCAGGGAAACGCACCAGACACAGCTCGTCATCGGACACCTGGGGGGGGGGGGGGGGGGGGGGCATAGGATGTAGAGAAGATGGGGGGTGGGGGGGGGGGGGTGAGGGGAGTAGGGAAGGCGAGAGGAGGACAAGGATAAAGAGGAGGAGGAAGAAAAGAGAGAGAGTAGCAGAAGATGGAAAATAGAAAAGATGAGGGGATGAGAAAGGAGATGGGACGTAGAGAGGATGGTTTAGGAAAGGAGGGGGAAGGAAGAGAGGGGTGGAGAGGAGAAGAACAAAAAAGGAGAGACAGATAGATGGAGAGGGAAACACAAGGGACCAAGGGGAAGTGGACGGGGGAAGGAACAGAAGAAGAAAGAGAGACTTGTCATTCTGGGGAAGCACAAAAAGGGTGCCAATCTTTGAATTATTCCGCCAAAGATCTGATCCTCTGATGTCATCAGAGTCCGATCAATCTCATGCCTCCCCTGGCGACGAGCATTATTGACTGGTTCTTCACGGGTAGTCAGGCACGGGCTTGAAACAGTTAGGGAGCGCTACATGTGGCTTCGCATACCTTCTAGTGATTATGGGATCCCACAGCAGGGGAGGAGAGACACAATACATTAAACACATATATATGTGCATAACACACACACACACACACACACACACTCACTCTGCTTGTGTGTGTGTGTGTGTGTGTGTGTGTGTGTGTGTGTGTGTGTGTGTGTGTGCGTGTGTGTGTGTGCGTGTGTGTGTGTGTGTGTTTGATCTTCGCTATGACGGAACAGATGGCGTCCAGATGCAAAGCGAGAGCAGCATCGCAACACAAGTGGTAGCGCAAGCGTGTGTGTGCGTGTGTGTCTCACCTGCGCGGTGGTGGAGTAGACGGCGTGTGGCAGCGTGGCGAGCAGCGACACGGCCCAGATGCCCACGCTGGCCCACCGCACCTCGGTCACGGTGGTCTTGGGCGAGTGCATCTTGAGCGCCGAGGAGAGCGAGCAGTAGCGCGCCACGCTCATGGCCGTCAGGAACAGCACGCTGGCGTACATGTTCAGCGTCGTCACCGAGCTCACCACCTTGCACATGACCCAGCCGAACGGCCAGCGGAAGTCCAGCGCCGTGTCCACCGCCCAGAAGGGCAGCGTGAGCACGAACTGCAGGTCCGTCACCGCCAGGCCCATGACGAAGCAGTCGATGGCCGAGTGCTTGAGGCGGTGGCGCGAGCGCAGCAGGTAGAGCGCCAGGAGGTTGCCCACCAGCCCCAGGGCGCACACCACCAGGTAGACCAGCGCCACCACCACGCGCACGGCCAGGCTGGCGCTGGCGTCGCCCGGCTGCTCGCCCGCCTCCTCCTGGGAGAGGAGCTGCAGCCAGCAGCGCAGGGACAGGTTGCCCAGCTCCAGGCCCTCCTCCAGGGCCACGGCGCACACTCCAGCCCCAGGCCCTGCTGCGGGCAGCAGGCCCGAACCCAGCCCTGCCCCTGTTGACGCCAACGAGCTGTCGTTCCACTGCATGGTGCTGGTTTCCTCAGGCCAACAGCATTTCTTTAGTCTGTAGGGCAACACAAACACACACAGGGTCAGTGAGTAGCAGTTAAGGGTCTTCCATTAGTTTGAGTGGCTAAGTCATTATTTTGACTTAAGTCAATGTTTTGATGTATTAAGGAAGTTTGTAAATGTTCTGTGTTTGTCATCATTTTGAGATATGAAGCTTTTCTTCCCCATCAATTTGGTGGTGAGTTTGGGGACCTCCAGATATAACAGGAATGAGTTATGGAGACGTGAAGGATCCTCAGGGTTTCCCCTAAACCCCTCTAACATCCTCTCTAACGGCCTTTTGGTCTCCATGCTGTAGGAAAAACCTTTTCTTTAGATTGGAGACCACAATACAGAATCCACAGGCTTCCCATTCTGAACTGGATTTCACATTGAAACAGCAGGGTGGTCTCATATCATCATCATTGCCATGTGGTCCAGCAGGTGGTTTGGCGTGGGATGTAGGTCAAACACAAACTCCTGTTTCTAGGTCAAGAGTGCCGAGCCCGTAATAACTAGTGTGTATGTGTGTGTATGTGTGCGTGTGTATGTATGTGTGTGTGTGTGTGTGTGTGTGTGTGTGTGCTATACTGAGCCCGTGATGGCTCCCCTCTGGGTGTATGAGTGGAGTTATTATGGTACTCCAGTGCCCACATGAGAAAGGACAAACACAAACAACCAATGAGAGGAAATCCACATCCTCATCTGACCAGTACCGCTGGCTCTCTGCACAAGGACTTCACTGAGGGCAATCTCATCTTAATGAACAGCGTTACAATCTGGTCACAGCACAGTAGGACGACAGTATATTTAGGCAACTAGGATCAACTCTTCACTTCAAGTATGAGGGAGAACGTGACTAGGGATAAACAGTGTGTGTGTGTGTGTGTGTGTGTGTGTGTGTGTGTGTGTGTGTGTGTGTGTGTGTGAGAGAGAGAGAGAGAAAGATCTATATATAGAGAGAGCAAGCCAATGTATTTCTTTCAGTAGACAGGTAAAACAAATGTGTATCTGAATTGAAATTGTAGTACCCCTCTTTTGCATAGATATACATTTCCAATTGTTAAATGCAATGCGTTTCGTTAAGAGTGACTAAGTTACAAGTATAACAAATTAATATTTTAAAACAGGATGGCATAGACACACATTTACTTCTAAATATGTATCAACAGCAGTTAAATAGCCGTACCTTATTCAAGAGGATAGTTTCCCAAGATATTCCTTATGGATTTTGGGCACGTTGACAAACCTGCATTCTCGCCTCGCACCTGAATGAGCGCGCGGAGCGATGACGGCGCCTTTTATACCCAGCGCGCGCAAGCCTCTCCTCTAGTCCATTCACACAGTATAAATCACGATCGCCTCGCTCCCTCCCCTTCAACAATTTGTCCCATGCCATGCATTTTAAGAATGGAGTGTTAAAGCACGATCAGACAGAAGAGGCTGCAATTCTCAGATCAACTCAATCACTCTCTCATGACCCAGTCACGACGACGGAATGTAACACGATGGGATGTTATGGGCTAATGAGCGTAGTTTTGAATAACCTCAATCAATATTTGAAATTACGTACAGGTGTATCCAAAAAAATAAATAGCATGTCGTGGAAAGGTTTTAGAGCCATTACAGTACATGCACATATACTATTTCAAGCCCTTTTGTTTTAATCACGATGCTTCAGTTATGTCTTGAGACTATAATACAGCTACAATTACAGCTAAATTGAAAAAAAAAAATTAACGACTTAATCAATCATTTAATGAAGAGTATATTTCTTGCAGCTGGTAACACCATCTAGAGATAATTGAAATAGCCACCACCATTCGTTTTTTGTTGTGCAGATAATTGTTACTTCAGGTTGTTTCTCCACTAGGCCAACTGGCTGATTTATCAAAGAGGGAGCGGACGCAAATGCAAATGACAGTTAGTTCGATAGAGAGCCATTGGATGCGATGAATACTGTAACTTTTTTTAACTACCGCCCAAATTTTGGCCTGAGATAGGGGCCCAATCACAGAACAGGGGGGGGGGGGGAGACATCCATTGCACCCAATGAACGGATCTGGGATTTTTTTTTTTTTTTCAAATACGAGAAAATGAACGTCTGGTTGCCAGAACACGTCTCATTTCAGAAGTGGCAGACGCTAGCCAGGCTATAAATTCATACAAATGTAACATTTCAAATGGGAAAATTTCATGCCAATAGCCTCACTGTAATACGGAATCTCGGAGGGGTCATTGCAAGATTTCTTTGGTGTATAATCATGAAATGTGTGTTCATTTTAGCAAATTGTGTGCTCATTTTACTGAATCGTGTGCATGATGTTTCATTAAATAGTACGCTCATGATACTAAATTGTGCTCTTAATTTAGAAAATCATGTGCACAATTCAGTAAGACATGTGCGCAGTGAATTCAAATTTGCAAACAATTTACCAAATTCAGTGCGCAATGAAATAAAATGAGACCACAATTTAGCTAAACAAGAGCACTGTGAGGTAAAACGAGCCCACAAGCAAAATGAGACCACAATTTACTAAAATGAGCGCACATTCTCTCAATATACAAAAATATGCAAAGTATATTGTTGCTGTTGTGGTTAAGTGAAAAAATACACAGTGTACATATATGTTTTAGCGCTGAAAATGGATTTCCATAAATCCATAAATAATGTTCAAAGCAGTTGTTTTACTTGTTTGCTAATAAAATTTGGAACAGCAGTGGAATTTGAGAAATAGTTAAAAAAAAAAAAAAAAAAGATTTTAAATGTTTTAAATGATTTTAAACCTGCAGTCATACCCTGCATGACCTGAATTTGAGAAATAGTTAAAAAAAAAAAAAAAAAAAGATTTTAAATGTTTTAAATGATTTTAAACCTGCAGTCATACCCTGCATGACCTGCTCCAGAGAAATTCAACATTGTGTCTTGAAAAAGAGGTATTTACAGAGTGACCCTGTTAATTTAGATCAAGGAGAAAAATACATAACGAGCATTAGTCTTTCATTCTGTTTACTTTCCAGCAATCCACATTACAGAGAATGAATGAGTGAATGAGTGGCGTGTGTGTGTACATATGCCTCTGTGTGTGTGTGTGTACATATGCCTCTGTGTGTGTGTGTGTGTGTGTGTGTGTGTGTGTGTGTGTGTGTGTGTGTGTGTGTGTCTGTGTGTGTAGGCGGTGATGCTTTTGATGACTGTGATAGCAGTTTCAACAGACTGAACGTGTCTGTGTTTACATTTGGAAATGGAAACAGGTCAGGCAGGGGCAAAGTCTCCTTTCAGGCAGCCAGCTCCCACACTGTTCCCCTCCTGTGCTGAGGAAAAGAGAGAGCAGAGAGATACAGAGAGCGAGGGAGCACATACTGTATAGAGGGAGATAGAAAGACCACAGATGGTTAGATAAAAAGAGACGGAGAGAAAGAAGAGAGACAGGAGTAGGTGTTTGATATTCGGAACATGATCGGCCTGGACGCATTCATGCAGAGTTGTTTACATGACACACATCCATCTGCCATTTTGTGTCTCGTCTGGTTCCTGTCCAGATCTCCCCAAGGCCCTGAGGATGACTCTGCTGAGGGGTCTGTCCTGACTGACCAGTCTGAGGTCATGTTTACACGACACTTCTGAGTGTATTTTTTTTTTACTGCTCTCACACCTTTAACGATACCGGTTAAAAAAAAATGCCTTTACACACAGAGATGTAACCGGCAATGTTGCCCAGAAGAAGCAGAGGGAAGTGCGTGTTCCCCATAGTAGCTATGCAAATGCCTTTCCTCGTCCATGCGCATGCTCAGTTAAAACCTAAACAGCAATGTATGTCAAGCATACTCGGCTGAGTGGCTGGAGGATCATTGTCTTGTTTGGAATTTACATGCTCCATGGAAAGGGTCATTATGGCCACGTTGCCTGTCTGGCGACAGGTCGCTACAGTAGCGAGTTTCAAAGGGTATAAATGCCACGTCTGACAGTTATCTTTACCGAGCTGCAGTTTATGAAAACATTGCTCGTAGGTTTTATCAAATGTATTCTCAGAATCAGACAATTTAATCCGTTTGATACTGATCTGATGTAGTTGTACAACATTTCACTTCAAACTTAAACTCAAAAAAAAAAAAAAAATCGTGGATTGGGCTGTCAAGCAAGGATGACACAGACAGATGTAGAGATGACCTTAATTGGCAGAGCCTGGAGTTCTCTGACACGGTGCCAGAATTCTGGCGTGGGCGCTGGGGTTGGAAGATTTGGAAATGGATCATTATATGTGACTGCTTTGAAAATATCGGATTACTTCAGGCACATAACTTTTTCTTTCTTTAAGTCCTGCGCAAGACTAGCTGCAGAGAACTTCAAATGAACACTTCGTCTTTACACAGCTCATCTGCTGACGTATGCCTTGCAGAGAATGCTTATTGGAGAGAATGCTTACTTGCTGATGTCGTCTTTTGAAAGGAGAGAATATATTATCTATACTTTATCTTATCGCTCTCTGTGACCAGGAGCTCACTTCCATCTCATCTTCTCATTGAAGTTGTCAACACTGACAAGTATAGTCAAGTCAAGTCAAGTCACATTTATTTATAAAGCACATTTTTGTATTCACAAAGTGCACACCCAAAGCGCTGCACGTGCAGACATCAAGAGACATAGCAGACACATTAACGAATAAATGACAAACAAGGAAACAAACAAATGAACAAACGCTTCACATAGACAAACAAAACACTCAATAAGTCCAAAAGCCAATGTTGGCTCTTTGCCTAACATGAACACAACATTGAGTCCTTCACCAGTCCCACACGACACAGTGGGGGACCACGGACCTACAGTATAATTCTGAGTTATTAACGGAGATACTACACAACTTGCATCTTGTGAGCATACAGTATATAGGGCCACCAGGCCCTGCCCTTGGTCATTTATCTTCTGTAAGCTTCATTTTGGGGCTTTTATTGCGTTAATCTGATAGGACAGTGGAGAGAGTGGGAGGTGTCAAGCTGGAGAGAGAGGTGGGGTTGAGATGGGGAAATGTCTCCAGGTGAACACGGGTCCCGGGGGAATGTGTCCACACATGCGCGTCAGTGTTGACAACTGCAGTGAGAGGATGAGTCACGTAACCGATCCTGTTCATAGAAATAAAAAAGATACCAAATGTGGCATAGCCTGCCCATTAATTTCTCTCACTCTCTTTCTCTTGCTCTCTTTATCTCTCTTGCGCGCGCTCAATCCCTCTCTCGCTCTCTCTATCTCTCTCTTTCTCTTTTTTCTGTCTTTCTCGCTTTCTCTATCTTGCGCGTGTGTGTGTGTGTGTGTGTGTGTGTGTGTGTGTGTGTGTGTGTGTGTGTGTGTGTGTGTGTGTGTGTGCTTGTGTGTACAGACCTCTTTCTCTTATTCCCCTGCGCTGGGACTGAGATGAGAGTGCTCTACCTTTGATGAGTTATATGAGTTCATCCCCACCTCCACACACACACACACACGCACACACACACACACACCCCACACACACACACACATGAAAGACACAGTTCGTCATTGTAATCCAAAACAGTTCCTGACTGTCCGGTAGTTGTGTGTGTGCTAAAGAAAACCTTGGCGAACAAAATGGTGAAAAAGAATCCATGTTGCATTAGATGCAAAGAAGGGCTGGGTACAATTAAACTGACTGTTGAGCTCAAACAACAACAATCACAGTGCCACAGACTCACGCAGGGAGCCCTCACTTGAACGATGGGCAATATGCTGAGTCTGGTCTAACTAAAGCTAATTTAACTTGGCAAAATCAGTTTGCTAATTTAACCCTTATGTTTATCATTGCTTCCACATGCCAGACCATATAGCTGTAGGCCTAGTTCATGCATGAAAACTTTGCTTGTTGAACAACCGCTTTTTTAATCAGGGCCCTTGCATCCTTGAATTAGAGTCCAATAGGGGAACCTATAATGCATGCTAGAGAAATGGCTCATGTCATCCTGAAATAACACACACACACACACACACACACACACACACACACACATATATATGAGCACAAGCACACACACATACACACGTGTGCGCGCACGCACACACATACACACATGTTTGGTTCCTCTTCTTGGCAGCTCAACTCCACATTAGACAGCCAGTGTGTGTACTGCCAGTGTGTTTGTGTGTGCGCTTGGCTTCTGTCACAGCTCACACACACACACACACACACACACACACACCACACCACACCACACCACACCACACCACACACCAGTGTAAGTTCCCAACCAGTCTAAATTGGGTCAGGCTTATCGGAAATTATGGATATGGATTCCATGAATATATTTGCTGCGGTGTATAGGTGGCTTCATTGGGCCGCCGTTCTGAAGGGAAATGAGATGTCTTCCCACTGACTGCTGCTTTAGGCTCACACTGTACTGGGCCACTCCCATTACACTCACTGCAATTATGCTCTAATTCTGCACAATTGGACTAACCAAGGGTTTTTCTTTTCTCTAGCGAGTGTGCATGTGTGGATGTTTGTGTGTGTGTGTGTTTGTGTGTTCAGTCGGTAGGTCTTTCCTGTCTTCTCTTCGCCGTCAGTGTGTGTGAGTGAGCAGCAGAAGTGTACAGCGCTCTCTGTCCCCTGTATCGCACCAGCCTTTGAGGGGGGGAGGGGGGCAGAGAGACACAGAGAGACAGAATGGCAAGACAACTTTTTGTGGAGCTCATTTCACCAACCATCTGACATTTGCAAATGTCACATTCCAACTCTGGGGGTAGAGATATTGGGAACATGTACATGTGTGTGTGTGAGGGTGCGTGCGTGCGTGTGTGTGTGTGTGTGTGTGTGTGTGTGTGTGTGTGTGTGTGTGTGTGTGTGTGTGTGTGTGTGAAACAAAGAAAGATGATTTGTGTAGTAGATATAGGAAAAGATCTCTCTCAATGTGCATGCATGTGAGGAGAGAGAGATGGAGTGTGTGTGTGTGTGTGTGTGTGTGTGTGTTTGTGTGCGCGTGCGCGTGCGTGCGTGCGTGCGTGCGTGCGTGCGCGTGCGTGTGTGAAACAAAGAAAGATGGTTTGTGTAGTAGATATAGGAAAAGATGAAGAGAGAGAGCATTTCTCTCTCTCTCAGTGTTCATGCGTGTGAGGAGAGACATATGGAGTGTGTGTGTGTGTGTGTGTGTGTGTGTGTGTGTGTGTGTGTGTGTGTGTGTGTGTGTGTGTGTTTGTGTGTATACCTGCATGTGTGTGTGTGTGTGTGTGTGTGTGTGTGTGTGTGTGTGTGTTTGTATGCCAATATGAAATCAGCTGTCTATGTCAGAATGTAGCTCCTGATTGACTTTCATTTCAGGATGTCAAGCTACCTGCCCTGAGTTCATTGCTTGTGATTTGAGGCTGTTGTCGGTATGTGTGTGTGTATGTGCATGTGTGTGGAAGTGAGTGTGTGACAGATTGGGTTCACGATCTGCCAGCACTAGCAGGAGCTTAAACATTTTAGAGGTGATGTGTGTCAAGTCAAGTCAAGTTTATATGTATAGTGCATTGCATTGCATACACAGAGATCATTCAATGTGCTTTAAAGTAAACAAAAGCAAACAGATATACCGGTAGATAATAATACTTATAGCTATGTAATAAAAGCATAGAAGGGCAACAGTCAAATAATAGTTAAAAAGAAAAGAATAAAAAAGAAAACATAAAACATAGTGTAATAGTACATGAAAGCATAAAAGGGCAATAGTTATAATAGGCAATAGTAATAACGTGTCTAAAAGTAATAATTAAAAGACATTCAAATAAAAATCAATCCTATATCTTGACACCCCAACTGTATCTAATCCATCACTTCACAAAAGACAGTCTGATGAAGCATGGTACTGTAAAATATTAGACTACATCCATCGATATCGTAGTCTAATTGGTTCATGTTCCACGCTAATTGGTGACAGTGAATCTCGTTACAGTATCTTGAAACTTTCATGATTTGCAGTAAACATGGAAGATTGTTTGTCTGTTTCCATACAACTATGCATTACAGTTTTTTCAATTGCTTACACACAAATTCTTCATGTAGCACACAATTTCTAAAACCTGTGACTCAAACTTCACAACTCTACATCAATTCAGCAAAACCATACACTAATTCTCAGTCTTGACACAATTCTCAATTTAGCTTTTAACTTTTTGCAATTCAATACACACAATTCTCTACCTAACACACAGAAATCTATCAGGAAGTAACTTGATATCCTATTTCAAACACAACCAATGAAAATGCCACACTTATATGTGCTGTACAAAACTGAATTCACAACAGCAACTGATTTATTCAGAAAAAAAATATTTTTGTTTCCAATATTGATTGGATTGAATTCTTTTTGCATATTACTGTATTTTCACTCATATATATATATTTTTTTCTTTTAAAAATCCATAAAACAAAAGAGCTTTAGATTTAGAGTAACAGTGTAAATAATAGACATAAGTTTATACTGTAATACTATGGAAAGTGTGTTTATGATGTGAGACAAATGCTTGCTTTTGAGATATGTTTACAATATTTTGAACGCTGTGTTTGATTTTGCAAGATAGGGGGCACTTTTTGCATTTCGTTTGAGCAATTATTGAGTTTGTGTGTAGAGCTTTGAAAAAAAGATAGAGCTTTGAAAATATGTTTAAGCAATTGAAAAAACTGTAAGAGTAATGTAACAGTTACTTATCATTTTGAGCAGTTGTGTCAGTTGATAGTTAGATCATTGTAAGGAAATGAATAGACACTCATTTGAAATGTAATGTGTGAATTGCCTTTTGAAAATAGTACTTTGATGTTGTATCACATTGAACCAGTGATTTTTGTTGAATAAACAAATGATCTAAGTTGTATGTGTATTGCATCCAAGCAACTGAGAAGATGGTTTGAGTTGTGAAAAATGTGCATTTTGATCATTGGTTGTGAATTTTGTGTCTAGAGTTGTGAAAAATGACATCAAGGTTCTGAAAATAGTAGCAAAGTGATTGTAAAAAACTGTAATTGATGATGATGATGATGATGATGATGGTGTAGTTGAGAAGGCCATCTGAATGACTAATTTAACTGAAAGCTGTTTGAATGACTAGTTTAACTGAGGGCCATCTGGCGGCTGAGTGTGTCTCAAGCTGACTAATGAAGTTGCTGTGAAGTTTGGCCCCCGTGTGTGTGTGTGTGTGTGTGTGTGTGTGTGTGTGTGTGTGTGTGTAATGAAGTTGCTGTGATGTTTGGCCCCCGTGGCTGAGCAGGAACAGCAGCAGGGCCATCTAAGGACTGGTGATGTCATGAATAAGTCATCTGCTCTGCTTCATTCTGTGTGTGTGTGTGTGTGTGTGTGTGTGTGTGTGTGTGTGTGTGTGTGTGTGTGTCTGTGTGTGTGTGTGTGTGTGTGTGTGTGAGTGTGAGGAGTGGAGATGCTATGAATAAGTCATCTGCTCTGCTTCACTCTGCCGCTGTGGCTGCATTAGGGAGGCACAGAAACTTTCTTCTCACTTTAGGAGTTTAAATGGCCTGTCTATCAGTGCCATGGGACTTGCTCTCCCTCCTGCACTGAGTGTGTGAGTGTGTGTGTGTGTGTGTGTGTGTGTGTGTGTGTGTGTGTGTGTGTGTGTGTGCATGTATATGTAATGGCTATGCTGTGCTATGTGTGTGTGTGTGTGGGGGGGGGGGGGGGGGGGGCGGAGGGGGGGTCTAATGTGCATGTGTGTGTGTGTGTGTGTGTGTGTGTCTGGTATCTTTATTAGCATTCTTATGTTGATGGGACTGAGACACTCTCTGGATGAGAATAGAGCAACACCCCCCTCCACACACACACACACACCTCCCCTCCTGGTCTGTTTGCTTGAGACATCACACATATCTTGGGGTATGGGATCAGGGGTAGTCCACCACAATCACCTATCACCTATCTATCTATCTATCAAAAAAAAAAAAAAAACTTGAATTTCCCCTTGGGGATCAATAAAGTATCTATCTATCTATCATCTATCTACCACCACCACCACACACACACACATGCACACACACCTCAGGCAATGCTGCTGCTGTATAACCCTCCAAGACCACTTTGTTCCAGTTCGTTCCAGTTTATTAGACCAGTTATCCTCTAGCACCCCTTAAGATATACGCTAGCAACAGGCTATTTGGTCTAGATTATTGGTGAATTATGCTAGGCTAGGCTAATGTTGCCAGGCTGTATTACAGTATTGCACACAAATAGAAAAGACGGGTGTGTG
>NC_084995.1:12756016-12796016 GCF_963854185.1 Sardina pilchardus
AGTAATGTAGACGTGTAGGCTATATTAGAACATTTTAAACGATTAAATGATCTATAAAACCTTTTCTTGCAGGAAGCTGAAAGAAACATTCCATGACAAATTGATTGATTGGTGCCAGGGACAGGGGTGGCAATTGCCTCTCAAGGCAGACACCACGTTTGAGGTAAGTGTCAAGTACATGTAGCACCACAGTCAAAGGTTTGGAGACGCATAGATTTTTTTTTTTATTCCACTCCATTATAGACAGAATACCAACTGATATCATTTGCATTGCTTTTTTACCCAGGGCAGCAGTTTTCAGATTACATTCTGTGCTTACATAATTGCAAAAGGGTTTTTCAATGTTTTCTCAGTTAGCCTTTTAAAATGATGTTAGAGTAGTAAACAGAATGTGCTTTTGCAGCATTGGATGAATAGTTGTTAATAGTGGGCCATTTCTTTCTGCAACAGCCGAACACTTTTGCAAGTATGTAAGCACACAATGTAGTCTGAATCTGCTGTCCAGAACTATTTTTTGAGGTGGAGGATGAACGAACAGAAATAAACACTTAACAGTGAAAAATACTATTTTGTGTCTTAAAAGTATGTAAGTTGGCAATGGGACTGTTGTATATAAGGAATATAGCGTAGCGTATTTTGCAAGGCTGTGGTTACTTATCCGCTATCAAGGCCGCGACCATGAGTGTTATATTGCTTTAAGAACAAGATGACAACTGCCTTCCTTAGGAAGCTGAAATTTTTCCCTGCTTGAATCCTAATATACTCCATCAGTCTTAGTAACTCTCTCTCTCTCTCCCCCCCCCTCTCTCTCGCAGAAAAAAGGCCCAGAAGAGATGTACAATCAGAAAGTACAGTAAAGTGAATGTTACTTGATGGGTTCTTCTTTAGGATTGCATACAGAACCACATAGCACACAATAGCCACAAGCCTAATGCAATGTTTTTGTTTTCTGTAATTATTATTTTTCTAATAATACATACTGTACGTACACATACATTCTGTACATACACTATATTGCCAAAAATATTTGGTCACCTGCCTTGACCCCCATAAGAACTTCAGTCACATCCTATTCTTAATTCATAGGGTTTGATATGACGCCGGTCCACTCTTTGTACCTATAACAGCTTCAACTCTTCAGGGAAGGCTTTCCACAAGGTTTAGGAGTGTGTTTTTGGGCATTTTTGACCATTCTTCCAGAAGTGCATTTGTGAGGTCACACACTGATGTTGGACAGGCTCTCAGTCTGTGCTCTAATTCATTTGTAAACACACTTCTAAACCTTGTGGAAAGCCTTCCCTGAAGAGTTGAAGATGTTATAGCTGCAAAGGGTGGACCAATGTCATATTAAGCCCTATGGATTAAGAATAGGATGTGACTGAAGTTCATATGGGGGTCAAAGCAGGTGACAAAATACTTTTGCCAATATAGTGTATATGAGCCTAATGCGATGTTTTCTATAATAATAATAATAATTATTATTTTATACACATACATACTGTTCATTCATACATGAGCCTAATGCAATGTTTTTGTTTTTAATTACCTACCTCTGTGCTTTATTCACTGATACTAAAAATATCATTATAGTAAATCTTCATTTGCTTTAATCACTATGTACTACTACATTTGCTGTTTGTGATGTGAAATAAAATACTTGTTAAATTTGTTATTCAGTTAAATAACAAATAAACAATTAAACAACAAACAATGATAACTGATGTGGAAAAAATGGATTTGTATCTTTGACATGGAATAAATTGAGTTAAATGTTCAATTAGTTATGCTTTGTCTATTATTCTTGGCATATGCTTCAGATATTCGATTTTTTCCCTTAACATTTCTTTACTATTTTCAGCTTTGGCACCGTTGTGCAAGAGCACAATTATGCAAGAGCTGGACCTTTATTTTAGGCTATAATGTCAGGTTGATGTTTCTAAATCCAGCTTTATTGTGAACATAATCTAATATTGCTAAACCAACTTGTATTCTTCAAGGTTACAATAGTAAAGACACCTTTTAATATGCTGATTTGACAGTAGTCAAATGGCACTTATTTCCTGTAATTTTACAAATTCCGCAAGAAAGTTGTTAAATAACAGGAAGCTCCTGGAAATCTTAACAGTTGTTTCCTGATAATTTACATTAAGTTAATGTTGTTATTTTACAGGAACTTAATGTTATACCAGGCCACCGTTAAATAACAGGAATTGCCTGGAAACCCTGCTGCCAGTTGATTCCTGTTTTTTAACGGGATTTTTTTTTACAGTGTGTGTTGTGTGTGTGTGTGTGTGTGTCTCACCAGAATACAAGTTCCTGTCTGTGCTGGTTTGTTGCTGCTGGACATGACCAGACTCTGCAGTCTCCGCAGCTGTTCTAGCAGAGACCTGTAACACACACACACACACACACACACACACACACACACACACACAATGTTACTTACTAATGGGATTTACAGACTGTGTGTGTGTGTGTGTGTGTGTGTGTGTGTGTGTGTGTGTGTGTGTGTGTGTGTGTGTGTGTGTGTAGCTATTATGTGAGACTTACGTGTTGTTTTTCTCCAGCTGAAACACTTTCCTCTGCAGCTCTTGGTTCTGTACATTACAGGCTGCCATCCTACACAGGAAAAAAAACAGAAATTAATTTAATACAATACCATCACACATACAGTACACACATGCGTGAACCCACGCACACACCTGCACGCATGCACACTCAGACACACACACATACACACACACACACACACACACACACATACACTACACTAATCCTGAGATGATATATAACCCTGTGACACAGTAGAGCCATGTCTGTAAATGAGTTTTTTGAGTGTGAATGAGGGTTTTATCTATAATGAATTACATTTAAACTTTATCAGTTTCTACTATATTCATTTCATTATTACTTTCTTCTTCATTCCATTGAAAATGACACCTTTCATGAACTACCTTATTATGCACATTATATTACACTGTGTGTGTGGATCTGTGTGTGTGTGTTCATCAGAAATAAATGTGTGTCCAGGCAAATATGTGTGACGGTGTATGTGAATTTGAAATGTTGTGTATCTGTATGTGCAGGAGGATCTGTCAGGTGTGTGTGTGTCTGTGTGGTGCAGTGATTTACATGTTTTACAAATGTCAGTTTGCATATGATGGTCTGTGCATATATAAAAAAAATAATACATGTGTGTGTATTCATGTGTGTGTTTGTACCTGTGTGTGTGTGTATGTGTGTGTGTGTGTGTGTGTGTGTGTGTGTGTGTGTGTGTGTGTGTGTGTGTGTGTGTGTGTGTGTGTGCATGTGTTGTTGTTGATATATGTGCATATAAATTACTGTAGAGGGCTGTAGAATGAGGCATCCTGAGACATACCAATCACTGAGCTGTGTTATAGTAAGGTAATTGGTTCCTCTGTGATTTACACAAAACACACACACACACACCTGGACATACACACTCCCATGAGCATGGGAGTATGTGGGTGTTTGTACGTGTCTGTGTATGTGTTATTATGTTGTGTGTGTGTGTGTGTGTGTGTGTGTGTGTGTGTGTGTGTGTGTGTGTGTGTGTGTGTGTGTGTGTGTGTGTGTGCGTGCGTGCGTGGGTGTGCGTGTGCGTGTGCGTGTGCGTGTGCGTGTGCGTGTGCGTGTGCGTGTGCGTGTGCGTGTGTGTGTGTGTGTCACCTGGCTTCGAGACCATCAATGTACTCCTTCTTCTTCTTTCTGCTCTCCTGTGCTGACTGCTTGTTTCGGATCTTTCTGCGAATCTTCTTCAGAATTTTCTCCTCATACTGCACAGAGAGGGAGATAGATAGAGAGAGGGAGGTAGACAGAGAGAGAGAGAGAGAGAGAGAGAGAGAGAGAGAGAGAGAAGGTTGGAAAAATGGCACTGAGTGAAAAGTCTTACTTTGTGTCTGTGTATGTGTGTTCCCATTCCTACATATGAAGGATATCTAAGCTTACACCATCCTTGTAGCACACACATATATACGCCCCATTGTGATGTAATGTGATGTGATGCACCCGTGTGTGTGTGTGTTTTTGTGCATGCATGTTTGTGTTTGTGTGTGTCTTTGTGTATGTGTGTGTGTGTGTGTGTGTGTGTGTGTGTGTGTGTGTGTGTGTGTGTGTGTGTGTGTGTGTGTGTGTGTGTGTGTGTGTGTGTCTGTGTGTGTGTCTGTGTGTACCTTGGTCAGTGGTAGCTGGGTGGGCAGACTGACCCCTTCCTTGGTCAGCAGCTTCTTCTCATCTTCATTGAGCACCAGGTCCTGCTGAGTGGTTGGACTGGACTGCTTAGACTGAGCACACATAAACACACACACACACGCACACACACACACACACACACACACACAATTTTGATGTTAGCAAGTGAGAGTGGGTTTCAGGTCTGTTTGTCTGTATTCGTCGTCGTCCCCCCCCCTTGTTCACACACCCACCCACACCCGCCCATCACACACGCACCACACACACCTGTTCTGCCGTTCCTGAGAGCAGTAGATCTTTAACAGTGAGGGGGAAGCTGGAGTTCATCTGTTGCATCAGAGGTGGAACACTGGAGAAGAAAGATGGATCCCATCCTCCTTCACACACAAACACACACACACACACACACACACACACACACACAGAGTCAAAAATCCATGCAGAGAGAGACAGAGAGAAAGAGGGAATGGCACATATAAGTACACAATAGTAGGCATAAGAAAGTATTGGCACTATACAACTTCATACAATTTCATTCTGCCCCCACTAATACAGTACACACAGACACACACACACACACGCACACGCACACACGCACACACGCATGGCTTCCAGAACATTGAGGCCACAGCTGGAAAAAAAGCAGCCCGGTCAGGAGTGGAAGGTTTGATTGGCCAATCAGAGAGGCCATTTTCCATGGCAGCCATTGTACACAGGTGGATTAAAACTAAATTGCAGTCAGCCTTAATGGCCGCTTTTAATGTCCAATTCAAAAAGAACATGGAATTCTGGAACACGTGTGTGAGGGACACAATAATCCTTTTGTGGATAATACTGTTCTGCGGTGGTTTGGTTTCCCAGTATTCTGCTAACAGAGACTGTGGCTCCATGGTTCTACAAACACATACTGTAGCAATTGACAACAGGAAATCACATGTCTCTAAGGGCAGTCTTTGATGTTCATGTGAAAACAATAGCCTTGCCATGGCTGTAATGATGTTCTGATCTTTTTTTCACTACTAAATAACTGTATTAGAAATGCTTTGACTATAAAGTCAAATTACTGCCATACTAATAAAGTTATTGAGTTGAACTGAATTAAATTGAGCCACAACTGCCATACGTAACTCCACCTCGACCACTGCCTTTCTCCCCCATCATAATCTCCCTGCATCTTCAGTTCCACATCACAATCTCCCTGCATCTTCAGATCCTCATAATAATCTCTCTGCATCTTCAGATCCACCTCATAATCTCCCTGCATCTTCAGATCCACCTCATAATCTCCCTGCATCTTCAGCTCCTTATAATAATCTCTCTGCATCTTCAGATCCACCTCATAATCTCCCTGCATCTTCAGCTCCACCTCATAATCTCCCTGCATCTTCAGATCCACCTCATAATCTCCCTGCATCTTCAGCTCCTTATAATAATCTCTCTGCATCTTCAGATCCACCTCATAATCTCCCTGCATCTTCAGCTCCTCATAATAATCTCTCTGCATCTTCAGCGCCTCATAATAATCTCCCTGCATCTTCAGATCCACCTCATAATCTCTCTGCATCTTCAGATCCACAGCTCCTCTGTGCTTCCTCCATGTTGTCTCCACACAGACACATCCTCCGCAGCAAAGCACAGCGCTCTACAGGGGCACCTTCTCTAGATGGACCCGGTCCTCTCCTGCTCTCTCTGCATCCATTTATGTCGTTTTTTGGTCATGCACCCTTCCACTGTGTCTCATTCTCACAAACACACACACACACAAAGGCTTTAGGATGTAAGTCACACACACGCACGCACACACTCACACACTCACACACTCACATTGGCTTTAGGATGTAAGCTACACACACACAAACACACACACACAGGCACTTTTTCTCTTACCAAGGTCAATTGAGATGTCTGGTTCCGTAGCATCCAGAAGCATCCCAGTGACTAAAGACTGCAGCTGCTGCTGTGGGTGCTGAAGAGGAGGAAGATGATGGTTCTGATGAGGATGATGGGGAGGGTGAGGAAGAGCGAGTGTGGGGGGGAAGTAGAGCTGGTCGAAGCAGGGGCTGGCGGGGGGCAGAGGGGGTGGGGGGCTGTCCAGCTGGTCAGACTGCGGGTCGTCGCTGATGCCGCTGTCCGACGGGGAGGGGGCCCAGAGCGGGGAGGAGGAGGAGGACGGGCCGGACACACACTCGTCCAGCAGAGAGTCCAGGAAGTCCTCTACACCGCCACCTGCAGGAGGCAGGGGCTGCAAGAGACAACACACACACACACACGTTAACACTCAAAACACACGCACACGCACACACACACACACACACACACACACACATTCAGGCGAGAAGGAGGCATGAAACCATTTATGTTGCCTCCTATAGGAGAGACCGCACATAAATACACACACACACACACACACACACACACACACACACTTGCACTTGCACTTTTCTGCTTTTTTAGCACCTCCGGTTAGGCTGGGTGAACCCTGCCTGAACTTCCGGGGAATTCGAATTTCGGCAGGTCAGGCTGGATACCAGCAGATCTATCTTCTCTATTTCGCTGCCTGAATCTTTGGCTCCAATCAGAAACGGCCATACTCTAGTCCTGGCCGGTGACGTGATGATAACGAAACTTAAGCAGCAACGAAACGAAAGCAGCAGCCGCTGTCGCTTCTGTTTTGGAAGATGTTGAAGGCAAGTTTTCTTTGAAAACAGAACAAAAACTTGCTCTGGAACAGTTCATACAGCAGAAGGACGTGTTTGCGATTCTACCGACTGGCTTTGGTAGGCTAATTAAGTTTAATTTACCAACCATGGCACTCACCTGTTGGAGGTCTGTAATTGGCCAGCTGTGGTTGCCATGGCCGCCATCTCCTTGACACTGGGCCATTGTGATTGGTTGCTGCTCCATGAGGAGATCCAGAAGCTCCATTCTGCTGCAACCCTGTCACCCAAATACACACATATGAAACACATACCAAAATACACACACACACATCTTAATCAGATTTGGGTCATTTCCAGCCGCATTTGCCCTCCGGACAATTGCACTCATTGATGCCCTTATTACCTCCGCCAAGGAGGTTATGTTTTCATCGGGCTTTGTTTGTGTTTGTTCTTGTCTGTTTCTCTGTTTGTTAGCAAGATAACTCAAAAGGTTGGATTTCAATGAAATGTTCAGGAAAGGTCTGAAATGACCCAAGGAAGACACAATTTGATTTTGGGAGTGATCCAGATCACCGTCTGGATGCGGGAGGCACTTGGCGGAGCTCTGCGCTCTCTGAGTGCTTTTCTAGTTCTTACTACACTTTTAAATTTTCTATTTTTATTTTACGTTTTTCATCTTTACATTTTTCATTATTCTTACTGCACTTACTATGTTGTAAGTCGCTTTGGTTAAAAAGTGTCAGCCTAATGTAATGTAATATGATGTAATATGATGTCATTTGGACTCTGGCCCAAGGTCAGCTAGAGCCCTGCAGCACCCCTGGGGATTCATAGTCTTCCTGTCCCTCTGCCGCTCCCATCAGTGCCCCTCCCAGATATCACCGGACATGGCCTGGACCCGGCCCACACTCGGCCCACCTCAACCCCAGATGAAGTGTTGTGTAATTAATAAGCTCAAACCCCAGATGAATCACTGTGTCATTAGTGAGGCATGTTTACTCAACAGTGATAACACTCAAATGGTGGCTTTGATCCTCCTGCTTTGTCTACAGGAACTGAAGTGGTTTAGCTGTTTGATCAGTCCAAGCCTGGGCAAACACTACTGTATGGAGCTATGGAAGCCATCTTATGGCTCACTCAATCTCAGCAAATAGGAAGTCCAGACAGACTGTCTCTGTCTCGTACCTACTGCTGAGAAGCATTGGTACAGTCGTCAATTTTGATGCCACCTCTATCTAAAACGACTACTAGCTTTAAACAGATATAATTTCCCCACATATGTCAGTATGTCCTCCCTCCTGATGTAGACCCCCAGATGTCATATGCGGGTCATGTGACTGCTGAACCCCAATGCTTCATGTGGCAGCATGTGACATCCGAATAGTACGGGAGTGTTAAAATCTGAACAATACTGCTCTATGAGTGTTAAAATTTGAACATAATCTAAATGAAATGGCTTGAACTAAGACAAATGTATGTGTGTGTATGTGTACAGTATATTCTGAAGCATATGGTAGAAATCACCTTTCGCATTCATCAAAAGGCACAGTACATACTGTTCATCATATGTGCAGACAAGTACACCCACGTATAGCCTGCTCACACCACACAACACACACAGACATGAAGACAAATATCATACACACATAGACAAATACACACCAACACATACACAGACATGTAGACAAACACACACACACACGCACACACACACACACACACACACACACACACCTAGCTCCTAGCTTATCTCTGTTATCGCTGGGTCATCAACCTCAAGTTCACATAGTACAGCACACAGGCATCCTCAGCAGAGTAAAATACATAGGGGCCTACACACACACACACACACACACACACACACACACACAGTTACTGAAAGATTACACAGAATGCTTACACATGTACTGTACACTATGAAATAACACAGAAATGCTTACATATACTGGCTGTGCTCCCATTTCTTTAGCTACTCAGAAACATCAGTGAGAATGATGCCGTTACAGGCCTTATGTGTGCAGGAAACAGGCTAGAATGCTGTTTTCAAGAGCGAGGACAGGTCAGAACAATACTAGACTGGATTTGATTGCTATCAGAGTCATAAAATCTCAACTGACTCTTAGGTCAGTTTAATTTCACATTCACACACATACGCACGCTCACACACACACACACACACACACACACACAAGCTCTTCTGTTTCATCACCAGAAGCACACACGAAGCAGTATGAGGTCATTCCTATGAGTAGTACAGAAATGAAACAGCCCGATCCCATCATATGAAACCCCTTTGCTTTCACTATCAAAAGAACTCTCAGATCTGTTACGATTACAAATCCACTCAGAAAGCCAATCCTTTCCTGGAAGAACCATTTATTCTACTGTATACGGAACTTCAGAAGCCCTTTGCATGACATACAGCTACATACTCAATAACCTTTCACAGCAGCGTGTCCTTGTGAACTACATCTCCCTAGAAAATAACAGTAATAATATTGATAATCCTGATAGTAATGGAAATAATACTAGTTATAATAACAGCAATAATAATCATAATCATAATCATTAAAAAGCCTGGCTGTCCTGACCCGGTGTCCTCAGATAAGTAGCCCCCTGTAGCCCTCTCTAGCCCTGGCCAATGTAATTATGTCTGGCTCCCCACCTAGAGAGCCCATTACTCAGCCGGAAATGGAAGAGTTTGGGGGGCATGTTTGTGAGGCCGCACGTTCAGGTGCCCAGAGTGTAGCGCTGTCACGGCCTGTCAACTGTAGCTGTTGGTTGCATCAACTCGAGCTAGATAGAACTGATTGTTTTCAGGGTTTTTTTTCCCCATACCAACAGTACGAGACCTTGAGAGAAATTGAGATCTATGTAAAAACTCTCTGGAATTCCCCATTAAGAATATTCATAGGTATGATGTTTTACTGTCCATTTCAAGTAATATAAATAAATACGTTGTTGTGTTGTTTTCAGTTGTATATGTTGTAAACATCGGTAGACACCAAATAGAAAACAAACTAAATAGAAGAAATAATTAATGAAAACTCGTTACAATGAAGATCTCTCATATTGAAACCAAACTCTTTAAATAGCAACCAACCAACAACAGAGATAGAGAGTACTTTCACAGTACCTTGCCGGAGTCCTCTGGAAGGTTCTCTCTCTCTCTCTCTCTCTCCGAGGTGTCTGATCCAAGAGATTTGCCCGGAGAGGCAGAAAATGTGTGTTTGTGTGCGTGTGTGTGTGTGTGTGTGTGTGTGAGGCCTATTTGTGAGGCTCTCCTCTTTCTTTTGAGTCTCTGGAGTGGTGTGTGTTCGGTCCGATGGTGTGTGTGTTGGTTGGAGGAAAATCCACGTTCGACGGAAGGGTTTGTGAGCTCCAAGTTTCAGCTTGTGTCTGTGAGTATGTGCTCTCACTGTGTATGGATTGGCTCTGTGTGTGTGTGTGTGCCTTCAGGGGACAAAGGTGAACCTTCGCCAGATTACTGTGTGAATCACAGTGGGGTTCCCACACCAGATAACAGTTAGTGTTGGGACGGATCCAGCCCAAATGCAGCCCAGTTATGTTGCAGCTTCAGTCATTATCTGACCACACACACGCACACACAAACACACACACAAATATAAACAGACGGCTGGTGACTGGTCAGACCTTAGGCACCTTCCAACAAGCCCTCTTCTGCTGATGTCACTATTTTTGTTGTTGTTGTTTCTGTTAGTTGTTGTGAAGTGATGTTTCAGGATCAGCATTTCAATGTCAAATGGGTAAACACACTAGAAGTCTGTGAAAGTTGCTCTTCTAAAGCACTTCTTCAGAAGTTGAACCTCCTTTTATCAGGAAACGTCTTTCCACAATGCAAACAAACGAACAAAAGGAAGAACAACAGAAGTGCAGACTCTGAGTTTGGTAAACAGGCAGCACTTTCTTGACATCCTTGAGTGCAAAGCACCACTTGTGCCTCCACAGGCCCTCTGATAAAGGTGCCAAGGCAGGAGGCTGGAGGGTTGGAGGGCGTTCAGGTGGATTTGCAACAGAACAACAACGATACATTTATCTTTTCTGATAAGTTTGTTTTTAAGCTTTGTCATGTGACATGATGTCTTTTGACATGTTTTGTTATCGGAAACGTTGTTTACTTTTGTGTTCAAGCATATCTGAGGTAGTGTATGTGTGTGTGTGTGTGTGTGTGTGTGTGTGTGTGTGTGTGTGTGTGTGTGTGTGTTTCCAGATAACTGAACATACGAGTGGGTGCACCAAGAACGCATCAGGCCCGGAGTCGCTATGCAATAAGTGGCGCCATCAGAACATCCTGAAACTTCCTCCTCTGATCAGTGTAGTTAGACAAACTCTTATCACTCAGATGTCTCTTTTTCTCTCTCTCTCTCCTGTCACCCTCTGTCTCTTTCTCTCTCTCTCTCATTACAGTAGATTATGCCCCAGCAGAGGGAAAGGAGAGTTGCGTAACCATGACAACCCTGATCAAACATTACCTCAGGCTCAAGCTGCAGCAGGGGTTGGTACTGCAGGGCTGATCTCACAGGGGTCTCATAAGGCCAGCTCACATATTTTGTCTTGAGAACGTGTTTGGGACAACCCGATCACAAGTGGTCAGCCAAGACCCATCGCTCTTTACACATGAAATCAAGGTGTGTCAGGGACAGGTAAGTGGTTTGAGCAATGGATCACACTGTGTCTTAGTGGTTTACACTTACATTACATTGAGAATTGACCACTTGTGATTTGATCACCCATGCATGACACATTTTAAAAACAAACGTACACAGGGGGTCATGAGGATCTTGTGATGTGCTTGAATAAGAATGAACACACACACACACACACACACACACACACACACACACACACACACACACACACACAGAGACACAGACAGGCACAGACACAGACACACACACACACACACACACACACACACACACACACACACGTCTGGCAGAAAGATAGATGTTGGTTACATTCTCAAGCTGTATCAGCAGATGCCTGATACATCTCACAATTGCAATGGCATACTTCACAACATTACAGTGGCACGAAACATATAGACTCCAAAACACGCGCGCGCACACACATGCACACACACACACACACACACACACACACACACACACACACACACACACACACACACACACACACACACACACACACACACTCACTCACACTCACACTCACACCCACACCACTACATATGATGACCCTACACTACCAGTGCAAAACACACACACACACACACACACACACACACACACAGGGAGACACACATGAAGTTAATTTCAAATAAATCACATGATTTTGATGACTTAACAGTTATTATTATATGATGTGCAATCCTGTCATAAAAGATTGCAGGTCATTACTGTAATCACCATTTGTATAGAAACTACTTTGGGTGTGTTTGTGTGTGTGTGTGTGTGTGTGTGTGTGTGTGTGTGTGTTTATTGCTTGCGAGGAACAATGTGAACCTTTGGAGGATATGTTCAAATATGTATGGCTAGTGTGTGTGTTATCTTTATGGCAACTTTATCTGTGGAACAGTTCCAAAGGGTATGATGGTGTTGCGTGATCAGGTCACGACAATTGTCTAGAACATGCTGTGTGTGTGTGTGTGTGTGTGACATAAGAGAAGGATATGAGATGGGACTGCATTCTCATGTCATAACCCTGCCTGACACACACACACACACACACACACACACACACACACACACACACACACACACAGTCTGTTTCGCAGGGAAGTGTATTGGCATATCATTATCCTGCCTGAGATGGGACTACTCAAGTGTGACCTTGAGAAAAAGAGACAATCAGGCAAGAGCATTCCGTAACACACATACATTCATTCTCTCTCTCTCTCTCTCTCTCTCTCTCTCACACACACACACACACACACACACACACATTGTACATGCATTAGCCTCTGTCAAACTGACCTCTAAGTATTACACTGTTTGGTTTGCATGGGTCATTTGTATAGAGTACAGTATAATCTTGCATGTACAATCTCTTTGCACCATACCTGGATGAGCCCAGGTTTGACCAGGTGGACAGTAAGTCGTCTAGACCACACGTCACGTCAGCCTTATCCATGAACGTTGCATACACACAAAACATCACAGCCACACAGTCACACTGGTTTTTTCACAACTTTTTTTTCAAAATCAACTAGATTCTGTCTTTGGGGACAGTTTGTTTGATTGCCCCCTATATAAGTCAGGGGTACTCAGTGGGCCTCCATGTAGGAGTACCCCGCATTTTCGCCCCAATAGTAAAATGCCTTCATGATCCACACAGCTGTCGGTCAATAGCACTCTCTGTGTTCCTGGACTAAAGCTGGAGAGCTGACATCCCGTCCACCTTCAGGGTGGGTCTGCTTTATATGACTTACAGTCTGACTTATATGACTGTGGCTGAGCGGTCAAACTAACTTTGGTTAGTAAGGTTTTTGCCTCTTATAAATAAAAACTTAGAAGATAGTTGCACCAGAGTCCCTCTTCCTCTGAAACGTTATCTGTCCTGGCCTGGTTGCACCAGATCGACGCTAAACTGCAGAAACGCGGAGACTCTACAGTATGTTTATAGCCCTTTTAGATTTTTTCCATAAGATTTTCAAGCAAATTAACTCATAAGTCGATGTAATTCTAGCGAATCAAAATGATGTCATCAGAGCCCTGCTAATGCGCATTTTTCTACTGCGTAATTTATTAATGCTCATCACCACAGTTTTAATTTCAGAACTATAGTTATCCCTTTTACCTGCTTAGAAATGCACCACGTTTTATTTTGTCTCACCATACTTGGTCGCGTGACTGTATTTTAATAGGAAATACATGGAGGTGTTTGGTTATTTCTAACTTCATCTCTGTTTGGATCCTAATGAATGCATTGGGCTAAGTGCTATCAAAGTTGCGCTGCGTGGCAGAGCCAGTGAGTGCACGCATTGAAACGTGAGAGGTATGTATCAACTCGTCTTAATTAAGCGAATAATGTACAGTAGTTTAATATGAAAAAAACGGTGAAGTGTTCCTTTAAAAGAGTGATTCGCATCTCTATGCCTGTCAATGTGTGTTTGTGTACAGGCTGCAGTATTGTAACCTCACGGTGAAGATCTGTGCAGCTTTATCTTCAGCTCTCAGCTCAAACTCTTCCAGCCTGAGACAGCTGGACCTGAGTGACAATAATGTGGGAGATTCAGCAGTGAAGTTGCTTTCTACTGGTCTCGAGCATCCAAACTGTAGACTGGAGACACTGGAGTAAGTCTGCAAGTCTGTGTGTGTGTGTGTGTGTGTGTGTGTGTGTGTGTGTGTGTGTGTGTGTGTGTGTGTGTGTGTGTGTGTGTGTGTGTGTGTGTGTGTGTGTGTATGTGTGTGTGCATGTCATAAAACAAAGTGTAATCTGAATTTCTTCTCAGATGGGAATTGTTAGGCATGGTTTGTATATGTTTGTGTGTGTGTGTGTGTGTGTGTGTGTGTGTGTGTGTGTGTGTGTGTGTGTGTGTGTGTGTGTGTGTGTGTGTGTTTGTGTGTGTCTAAACTATGTGTTTCGCATAGTTTAATCCAGTGATTCGCATCTCTATGCTTTAATGTTAATGTGTGTTTGCGTACATGCTGCAGTATTGTTTCCTCAGTGAGGAGCTGTGCGTGAGACAGCTGATCGTGAGTAACAATAATCTGGGAGATTCAGGAGTGGAGCTTCTTTCTACTGGTCTGGAGCATCCAAACTGTAGACTGGAGAAACTGGAGTGAGTCAACTTGATTGTGTGTGTGTTGGCCCTCTGGATCCACAGATTTATTGATATGAGTTGTTTCCATATATAGGCCTGCACCACACACATTTACACCTTTTCACACATCAATATAAACGCACACACACACACACACACACACACACACACACACACACACACACACACACACACACACACACACACACACACTAGGTTGGTCCTTATATTGTTTTCTTTGAAATGTTCAACACCCACCCCCTAAATGTGTTAGGAGGATATAAATAAAAACACACTGTGCAACATTTTGAATGGTTCCTACAATATCTAGAGGTTGCTCAAGGCTTTTGAATATTACAATCAGAAAGCTTTGTTCTGTCCATCGTAGCAACCAGTATACAACTCCTGTACTCTGACTAGAGTATACCACTCACTCATGATTCATATAATACTATAATAGTTTGTGTGTGTGTGTGTGTGTGTGTATATGTGTGTGTGTGTGTGTGTGTGTGTGTGTGTGTGTGTGTGTGTGTGTGTGTGTGTGTGTGTGTGTGTGTCTGCGTGTGTCTGTGTGTGTTTGTAGTGTGTGTGTGTGTGTGTGTGTGTGTGTGTGTGTGTGTGTGTGTGTGTGTGTGTGTGTGTGTGTGCACGCTATCCTGAGCATGACAAGGAATGTTTTGCTGTGATTGTTGAGTTTGATTGGGCAATATGTTGTGATGTTGGACTTTGAGTTTGTGTTTTGTTGTTGTAGCACTGTTATTCTACAGACCGGATGTGGTTTGATATTGTTTGTTCAGACACTTTCAGAACTTTCAGAACTTTGTTTTTAATGAAGTGTTCTTTAAATCTGGTGTCTGTATGATGTGTCTCTCTTAGGCTGCGGAACTGTGAGCTTACAGTGAGAAGCTGTTCATCTCTAGCTGCAGCTCTCAGATCAAACCCCTCCAGTCTGAGAGAGCTGGACCTGGGAGGAAACAGACTACAGCAGTCTGGAGTGAAGCTGCCCTCTGTTCTACTGAGAGACCCTAAATATAAATTGACTGAACTAAAGTAAGTAATGAATACAACACATAATCACTTTCCAGTTTATCCACTGTGCTTATTAATATGTGTCAGTGTGTCAGCTTATTGTCTATGTGTGTATTTTCAACTATTATGATTTGTTTGATGTGTGAAATATAGTTAGTAGGTTTTGACTGGAGAATCTTTAGTGAGTCATTAGTCTGAGTGGAGCAGTGTTCTGTATGTTTACACATGTTAGTGTTGAGGAATCCTAATGGAGAAACCTCATACTGAGCATGATGGAATCTGCCAAATCTCCTCAACAGTATTAAGTGTAGAGCCATCAATCATCCATCATCGGGACTGGAGCAGAGCTGCTGCAGATGCTGGACTCAGGACCAGATGATCATCCAGCTGCTCTGACTTCAGCACTACTGAATGGTGGATGTTCTCTTAGTGATGTGGACTTCTCACCTCTAAACCAGGGATGGGTGATATAGACTGAACTATATCACCTGTTGTAGGAGCCACATTTGGTATTTGTTGCAAAAATTGTTTTGTATGTGCAAAATGTTTTTTTTTTTTTTAAATATATATTTCTCTATTTTCTATGTTTGATTGTGCACACTCGTGCACACTCGGGTCATGATGGTGCTTGTCTATATGTTGGTGCATGTAGCGTATGACGGATAGACCTATCTGCATAATTTTTTTTTTTTTTTTTTTGTATGTGCCTCAGTTTCTGGGCACATAGATCACAGACTCCCTCTCATGGAACCTACGCTCCACCTGTATCCTGTGCGTTCACACCAAGACCGTCAAAAGCGGCAAGAGCGCCGGAAATCATTCATTTTCTATGAAGAGTCGGCGTTACCGGCGTCAAAAGCGTTCTGGGCGTGAGCGTGGCTTCATGAGCTTCACGGGCGTCAAAAAGAAGTTGAGCCTCAGTTAACTTTATGCTAATTAGCTATGACACGGTTCGGCGTCAACTAAGCAGAATGTCAAACTCGCAGGATTGCCGCTTGTGGTTTGTCCAAATGTTTCACGTCATGGCTTTGACGCTTTCGGCGCTGAACTGGGTTGAGCGTCGGGCTATGAGCTTCACCAGCGACTTTGACGCTTTTGACGGTTTTGGTCTGAACGCACAGCAGGAGGAAAATTAATGATCGTTCCTTTTAACTAATCAGTGAAATGCAGGTGTGGTCTTACTTCATTCTGTGAATAAAATGTTTACCAATACAGTGTCATGAGCATCATTAAACTTTCTTTTGTTACAAACTGCTTGTCTCAGTGTGGTCTGTTCAATCAGGTGAAATGCTTGCACTTTATATCAAAGACTGTTCTAAAAGTCGTCACCAGACAATAAGCTTAAAATTCAAGACCTTTTGCTCACAGTTCGGTATCCACTTAAAAACTGCCCTTGTATTTAGATGGGCTGTCAGGCTGCACCAGATGCAGACACACAAACACACTTCAGCTCTATAGCGCTCTCTGCTGGTAGAGACATGTTATTGCATATTCCTGAGCTCCCCAATGGTTAAAGTTTGCTGCCTGCAGGTGAAACACCATACTGTAGGGAGCACACTTTACACGATTAATAGTTTGGATATAGTAAATAATAAAGGCAGAAGTTATTGTCAGTATGTTTGAGATCAGGGCTTGCAGCATGCATTGATATGCTGACTCTCACTGGCCATAGCTGAATGAGAACGTTGATGACTCCAAAACTACAACAGCATAAGATTGGCTGGAAACTCACCTCAATCTATCTACACAACAACAACCAAAACGAACAAGAGCTGGGAACTAGGGAATCAAGGACAAGCACAAAGCTAGATACAATTTGCTATCATAGAAAAATACTGGATACCCTAGAGATACTTTCAGAAAATGTAGTGAGAATTGAATTAAATTAATCTTGAGTCTCTATCCTCATTTGAGCTGTGTGAAAGTTACACCCCTGGCATTTACAAAAACACCTAACCTTATTCCAGTACAATCCAGAAACCACAGCCAGACATTACATACATATTCCTACAAGTTGTAGTGAATGAAAGGAAGTGGGAAGATGGTATGTTCCACTGTAACTTTTTTGAACAAACTTACCAGTTTCACAGGTCTCTCAGGTATAATGCTTTATGTTTAACGAAACACTCCTTTTTAACCTTTAATCTAATCTCTCAATAGTAAATAAAACATAATAATGCCCTAGCCTACATAGCCATAGAAGGCTAGTTCACACCTTGAACATGGTGTAAAACAGTGTTTCCCAACCTTTTTCCTTGAAGGCCCCCTTGCCTGTGTCAAGCCCAGACAAGCCAGGGCCCCCTATCCCAACTCCTACCCACATACACACACAAGACATGGCTTTATTCAACAATCGGTCCAGGGTCCGGGAATGAATTACCAATGCCTAGCCTATAGCCGGACCTGAAGGTTTATGCAAGTTCAGAGGTCAGAGGTAATAAATACCAACATGAATTTAAAAGTGGAAGAAAAATAGGTTTTCATTTGAGTTTTGATTATCCAATTGGGTGTGTTGTTGGGATTTTATACATTTAACACCTAATTTAAATGCTGGGCAAAGTGGAAAGTTAGTCTATGATCACAAGTGTGGTGTGACACAGCTTTTAGCAGGCTACCCATTTTGTCAATAAGCACTCTTTAGTTGGATATTACACTTTGCCCAGCATGTAAAATAAAGTCCCCAGTATTTAAGAGTCATTGCATGAGAAAACCAGGAAGAGGTCAGAAGATGGGGGTCGGCCAAATCGGCTCATACTTTGTATGTGTGATGAGTATGTGGAACTATAACAGCAACAGCATTATTAAAATTAACCTTGCAGGTCAGATTTCCAGTAGAAGCAAAATCAACTGACTCCATGGGCATCTCTTCTAACTGGTCTAAATCCACTGATATGAGAAGTGATTATTCGCCTCTATACAATACCACTTCCTTCTCATCAACACACACACACACACAGTTTTGGCTGTCGGAAAGGCTTTTATTTCAATTACAGATTTCACTTTTCATGTTATTGCTTTTATTTGTTTTTCATCTGATGAACATTAGAGTCATCTTTCCGTGGTCCAATCCAATCAAGCAGGGAATCATGGGCAGCATCAGTTCTATGTCCGAATCAGATGCACGTCCAGCCTGACCAAAGAGCCCACGGAGTGCCTGCTTGTTCAGGAGGAACAAGCATCTCTTTACAGATGACCAACCCCAAACCCTTACACACATATATGGGCATCTCTTTACAGATGACCAACCCCAAACCCTTACACACATATGGCCTACAAGTGCCCTGATCCAAGCCCATAATAGTCACCACACAATGATGCCATGGTAACGGCCCTGTTAGTGATATTGCAATTCTCCCCCTGCTCTACTTAAAGTACTTCTCTTCAATAGAACTGCTTGTTAAACCCCTCACCCTGTGCACCAAGGCATGTTAATGGATCACTGGACAATAATGTACACACGTCACAAAGTCTGTCCACCCAGGAGGACGTCCAAGTCCCAACGCTGGCTTCACATCCCCAGATGAAGACCCGTCCCAGACCAGCCAGAACCAGAACCAGAGCCACACTGACACTGAACTGGCACCAGCTGAGCCAATCCAGCCTGCTGAGCATCAGGAGGTCTGAAAGGACCAGTCCCTTTGGACTTGTGCTGTGTGTCTGATGAGAGACCGAATGGCTGGTACTTAGAAAGGAGCACCATGTCATCCTCTGTCTGTGTGTGTGTGTGTGTGTGTGTGTGTGTGTGTGTGTGTGTGTGTGTGTGTGTGTGTGTGAAAATGCATTTGCCTGTCCTTGAATAGGTTCATCAGGGATATAAATTGTGTATGTTAGCGGGAACAACGCTATCCATATCTCAGTGTACTTCCACACTCTTAGGTGGTGGATGCACTGCAGGTCAGCGTATTCCCTGTAGGCAAGGGAGAGGGTTCCAGAAGGCGCACTCCACGAATAGAGGTATTGGCACTTGGCACTAAGTCTCACAGAAGGTGAAAGGTCAAGCCGACGGGGCAAGCAAGGGAAAGATCTCCCATTTGAGCCAATGAGGGGCTGAGATTGAGACAGACATCTGTTTGAGCCAATGAGGGGCTGAGATTGAGACAGACATCTGTTTGAGCCAATGAGGGGCTGAGATTGAGGCTATCGCTCTGTTGTCTGTGGTGGCTGCTATATTCAAAACCAGCAATCCCCAAAGCACCCAAAAGGTTGGTCTGTCTGTCAGTCAATCATCTGTGATTGTCCATCCTTTAGGAGTTCTGTGTGTCCACTCTGGATTCCAGATCAGAACATTCCAGATCGGATCTCTGACATTCCAGAACTCACCCTGTTAGTGCTCTACTCCTTGGAACATGGAGATTCATTTGTGTTCTCTCTCATTCTTATTTCATCAGAATCATGATTCTCTCTTTCATCTATTCTTCTTTCATTCATTAAAAAAGTTTGGAAAAACATCACTCACTCAATCAAAATAAAAATTCATTCATATGTCAAACAGAGGGTTCATTCGTTCCAAATGACATTTATCCTTCTGTTGCTTTTTCCACTCATTTAGTATGGAATCAGAATTCCCCTGCAGTTCGGTTATTGTTCCAAGGTGGAGACCACACCGCAGAAATACCAGTAACATTACACCAATCTGTGCCAACAATCAGAGAACCAAAGACAGACAGAAAGAAAGAAAGAGAGAGACGCACACACACGCACGCGCACGCACACACACACACAAACATAAACACGCGCGCACACACACACACACGCGCGCGCACATACACACACACCATTTCTCAGGTAAATATAATCCTCTTCTGTGCTGTGAGGGCTGGTGGTAATCAAAGTTCCCCAAGTGCAGAAACCAAAAACAAACAAACAAACAAACTGAGCAGTACGAGTGTCATGGCCTCCTCGCCACACAGTGACCTCTCTGACCCCAGGGGGGGGGGTGATGGCTTCTCTAAGGTCAAAGGTCACTACGTGTAGAAGATGACCTCGGGGATCTGTCCGTCCTCCACTGAGGTGCCGTTATTATTGCCGGCGGCGTAGCCGAAGGTGAAGCAGGTCTTGGCACCGGTGGCAGATGACTCGTGGGTGACCTTTCGCGACCCTTTAGTGCCGTAGTGAGAGTCTGGGCCCTGAAAGGAAGGAAAAGATTACCGTAACCATCCACAACGCTATACCATACACAACGCTATCAGAGGCAGACAGGAAGTAAAAGTCATGCCAAGTATTTGATCCAAACATTTAGTAAACCAGCTCATCCATAATCAATGCTCTTTTGAAAGGTGTTTTTAACAACCATAGTAAACAACATTTGAACTGGGAAGCCGACTTTGCAACAATGGAATCAACTGTAAACGAGCTAACAACCCACCAATACACTTGGTGGAAGAAACCCCACTCCACGTCTCCGCCTTGTCCCTTAATTACGTATATCGGAACACCTTGGCGGCCATTTCCCCTTACATACACATCGCTATAAGACAGTGCACAATGCTATACCACAATACACAACACAACTCTATGCCACAAAACACAAGGCTAGATCACACACAACGCTATGCCACAATACTCACCTCTATATCACAAAACCATGCAAAACACTAATACTATACACAACGCTATACCATACACAATGCTATCCATAAAGCATTTACAAAAATCAACAACACAATACTATTCCATAAAGCATATAGATTAACCCTCTAGAATCGGTATCAGATTTAAAGATCTCAAAGATAGACATTGGCACGTTCTGTCTCTCCCTTTCCATCATTTGTGTGTGTGTGTGTGTGTGTGTTAAAGGGGTGGCACGGTTTTTGAAAAATGCTCCGAACCGTGCGGTTCGCATGTCACGGTTCGGAGTGTGTTTTCGTCGTACGGTCCTACGGTTCAGGCTAGTTATGGCATGCGCAATTGATTCACATATGTGACGATGTGTTTCCCTTACGTGCGAGAGTAGGAGTATGGAGTTTTGAGTGCTGCGCGCAAGGTTTTAGAAATGGCAATTGCAAGAGATCATCCCTAGCGTGGTCACACTGATGCACCTGACCCTGCTCGGGTGGAAGCATGTTCTTCCGCAACTGTAGACTATGCGTGCAACTTTACCAAACAGTAGAAGTAAACTCATTCTCCTTGGCCCGCTCTCGTGCGCGCTCAATGGACACCCGCCCTCGACATGCACATTAATCCAAATAGAACATTCACAATCGTGAACGCAATGACGCACAGAAGACGATTAGCTAAATTACTGTTAAAAACGGTTAGCATCAGACATTTGCTAAAATCTCTTGCATTCAAGTTGACTGACCATCTCAATACCAATGTTTTCAACTCCAAGGCTTAAAAGGGCCGGTCCCAAGGAGAAAAAGTATTAGCTTACCTTGAAACTAAAACACATGTGGGGAAACTGAACAGTCCAACCAGTAGAGTATGATGAGCTTAGCCTGCTACTTTGTTTACAATATTTTGAGGCTTCAGCCAGACAGCTGAATTTAAGAGGTGGAGTTATAATGAATAGTAGGCTATAATCTGCATAAAGTTTGCTGTTATGAATATCAGACATGTCAGTATATAGGGAGGGAAAGTAATCTCATCGCCATCTAGTGGTTGCGTTCCTAGAGGCTAGCGGGAGGGGATGGGATTTTCTTTTAGAAAAAATATATCTCGGCCCATGATGGGAACTTAGTTAAATGCCTTCAATATGCTATTCATTTATGTCAGCTCTATTGCTTCTAGTGGTCATACTTTATTTTTTAGGATCAGTTTAATTGTTTTGAGTTTGTTTGTAACATGGTGATAAGGAACTACAGTACTAGCTACAGTAGCATTTGACGTCACCAGTTTGGGCGCTTCATCTCCAACTGATCAAAACGGCAATTTGCTTAACTGGCTTTACATATTTTTGTAATAACAGAGAGCGATGTAAACCGCGTGGTAATTACCTTTATGTTGGGATAACTTGTGTTGTGCTCCTACTCACACAAGAGCTGGCAGTAAGTGTGATTGTCTACTAACTAACCAACTAGCTAACAGGCTAATAAACAAACCATGCTAGGCGAGTAACGTCGTGGAAGGGTGTCACGTCACTTGAAGTTGTAGTCCATTTATGAAATGAAACGAGCAATTACGTTTTTTTTAATTAAGGCGAAATAGGGTCTGATATTTTCACTGTTAGTAGATTATTACAGTATGAAGACTGAAAAATATTTTTGGTGGATAAGATCGCTGGTATAGCTGCGTAGTATTTTTTTTTAAAGTCGGTCTATGGGACTTAACATTGGAGCTGCTCTTCGATAGGAACGCAACCACTTGGGGCGCTGGTTTTCACTTTCCCTCCCTATAGAATGAATAAATAATGACATAATGTGTGTGTTTCAAATAAAGACAAGCTTTACATCTTGTTAAAAAATCATTCACACTATATGAAAGGAGCGATAAAAAGGCGATGCAATGAAAAATATGGGTGGACGACCTACATTTTGTGCTGGTGCACCATCCCTGCCAAATAAATGATAAGATTGTTGAAATCATCAATGTCTTCCCTCTTGCTTTATCAAAATCTCAACTGAAGCTTAAAGTTTCCTCAGACAATAATGTGCTTTATGTGAAGTCAAATTCAGTTTGTGCATTATTACATGATAGGCTAACTATTCTCTAAATACTCTAGCCTAATTGTGGATGATTAAGCTATGTGCTGAAATATGTTTCTGGAGTGTTAAAGAGTAAAAGAAAAAATAACAACAAGAACCGCACCGAACCGAAAACCGTGACCCTAAACCGTGATACGAACCGAACCGTAGATTTTGTGAACCGTGCCACCCCTAGTGTGTTAGGGGTGTCACGATTCTCCAATTCCTCTATTCGATTTCATTTTCGATTTTTAAGTCACGATTCGATTAGATTTTTTCAATATTATAATTAATGCATTCCTTATGTTGGTTAAATTTGTTTGCCCTTTTCCTATTCTATTTACGGGCTTTTATTTTGAAATCGCTTTTTATTTTGAAGCCGTTCCAACCGTGAAGTTGTAAACAGAAAAAACATAGCTGTGAAATGAACACAGAATGACGACTAGATTGTTTCAGCACACTCCAAAGAGTTAGTGCTCATCCAATAATATGCACTTCTCAAAGTTTATTTTACGTCTTAAAGTAATTTTGGACTGTAACTAGATTTCAGAGTAGCAAGTAGGGCTGAACGATATATTGCATTTGCGATAATATCGCAATATGATGAAGTGCAATTTTCTAACCGCAAAGGCTGCGATTACCATGGCGATTACCCTCTGGTCACGTGACATGAGAGCGTAAAGTAGCAAATATTTGAAACAGTCTATCAGAGAGTGAACTCGGCAAGCTGCTCGATAGAACCATTGAACCAACATTTTTAAGAGTGCGACTGAAACAAATTCTAGGTTGCACTGGTGCACCTGCGCTGCTCGGGTGAAAGCATGAATGTCTTTCGCAAGTTTTCATTGTAGACTATGCGTGCAAATTCACCAAACGGTATAGATTCAAACCCCTCTCCTTGGCCCGCTTTCTCTCTTTCTCTCTCTCTCTCTCTCTCTCTCTCTGTCGTGCGCGCTTAATGGACACCCGCCCCTCGACATGCACATTCAATCCAAATAAAACATTCACAATCGTGAAAGCAATGACGCATAGAAGACGATTAGCTAAATTATATATAAAATCCGGTTAGCATCATTATTAGCATGCTGCAGACATCTAAAACTCTTGCGTTCAAATTGACTGATCATCTCAATACAGATGTTTTCCAACTTCAAGACTCAAAAGGGCTTATCCCAAGGAGAAAAAAGTATTTATCTACCTTGAGACAGACGTGGGGAAACTGACCCGTCCAACCAGTAGACTATGATAAGATAGCCAACTATGCTACTTTGTTTACAATATTTTGAGGCTTCAACCAGACTGAATTAAAGGGACGGAGTTGGAATAGTCAGTGCAGTGTGCTGTGCAGCCATGAATATCAGGAATTTCTGTATGCAGAACATATCGTTCATTAAAGTGAAATATCTGAAAAACTGCGTAATAAGATTTAGGCTATAATATTTTCATATTTTTGCAATCTGCACTTTTGTTTGTGTGACTTGTTACTGACTTTCATTTTAATCTTTAGGCCTACACCAGGCTTCCTTGTACTAGTGTTTTATGTTCTGATATGTAGGCCTACAAGGTTGAAAGTTCAAAATATAGGCCTACTATTGTGATTGAAGTAGCTAGTTAAAAAAAATGTCATCCATCAATTCATGCATCACCTGTCATCATAACAGAGGTATGACTTCCAGAAAATAAGAGTTTATTTTTAATCTTATATAGCCTATTGCCCATACTATATGATTTACTGCTTGTTTTTGTTGAAAAATTCACAAACACCTTAAAAAATAATGGCATATCGCATCGCAATCGCAATATTGGCAAGAAAAATCGCAATTAGATTATTTTCCATAATCGTTCAGCCCTAGTAGCAAGAGGAGCTTAAAGTTTGGCTGATGTGTTTTTTTTCTTGGCTCCAGCCTAGGTTAGAGGAGTGTTGACGCCACAGTTCAACACGGGTGTTTGTGTTTGCATCTTGGACTCTAGTCCTGGACATTCTGGATGGGACATTGGGGGTGTGGCTAGACTGGCTACATCGTTGATTCTACCTTTCGAGGTTCGAAGTTTTGAGTTCGAAATTTGAGATTGTGATGTAATTTCAATCGATTTGAAATCGTGACACCCCTACTGTATGTGTGTGTGAGTGTGTGTGTGTGTGTGTGTGTGTTCTCAGTGGTACCTTGAGTGTGGCACAGGCTGTGTAGTTGACGTTGGGCAGGATCTCCACCGGCTCCTTGAACATGACCCTGAAGGTGTTGGCCGACCCGTCACAGCTGAAGCCAGTGTCGTTCTGACCCAGAACCGTGTTACTGTCCGTGTGGATGATCTGGAACAGAGGAACAGGAGTTTACAATATGTGTGTGTGTGTGTGTGTGTGTGTGTGTGTGTGTGTGTGTGTCCTGTAGAAACACATCTGATGTCAAATGAGCTTACCTGGATGTTGACCTGGTAGTCTGTGGGGCCGTGGATGGAGCCATAGAGCCCAAAGCCAACCACAAATATCCTCCTGTTCACCGAGAACCTGACAGAGAGAGAGGGAGAGAGGGAGAGAGATGGAGGGAGAGAGAGAGGGAGTAAAACAGAGTGAAAGATGGACAAAACATTGAAGGATGTTAGGGGGAATGGCAGCATACACTTTATTTTGTTTAGAGTATGAGTAAGTGTATGATTTATGCACGTGTGTGTGTGTGTGTGTGTGTGTGTGTGTGTACCTGATGCGGTCGCTGGTGCCGCTGTAGCCCCATCTACTCTCCACCTGGGAGAAGCGTGTGATGCTGCACTCTTTACCCCTGAGGCAGCAGCGGGGTCGGTCGATGAACTCCACCCGAGGCTTGGGGTTCACCGTGAAGTGCAGGAACAGACTCACCACCTCACGGTCCATCAGGATCCCCGACTGGGCTGGGCCTGACACACACACACACACACACACACACACACACACACACACACACACACACACACACACACACACACACACACACACACACACACACACACACACACACACACACACACACACACACACACACACACACACACACACACACACAGAAAACACTGTTATACTCATGTTCAAAATGTCTGCACTTTTTAAAGTAGAAATGGAAAGACTCACATTCAAAGGCATTTCTGAGCAAAATCTATTAATATTCATCCATGGCTAGACCTGCAAATGTGGTTGTTCTCTAGGTGTGTGTGTGTGTGTGTGTGTGTGTGTGTGTGTGTGTTAAAGGCGTCACAATTTCAAAGATTGAGATGTCAAAATTAGAGATGTCTCCTCGGAGTGTGTTCAACAATCAAATTATCATTCTGTGTGCTGTGTCATTTCACTATGTTCACATCTATTTTTAGTGTTCGTTCTGTTTACAACCTAACAGTTGGAACGATTTAAAAAACATTTAAAAAAAAAACAAGCCTCGAAACAGCGCGCTTGTTCTCGGGCGTGTGTGTGTGTGTGTGTGTGTGTGTGTGTACCTGCTGCAAACTCCTCTATGGTCATGAGGGGGAAGCGGATGAGTGTGAGGGCTTTGCCCAGCACGCGGCGCTTGTTCTCGGGCGTGGGCTGCAGCTGCTGGCGATGAGCTTCGGCCTCGGCCCACCGCACCGCCGCGCTGAACAGACGCACCTCGCGCACGCCCAGAGTGTCCCTCTCCAGCACCGCCACCAGCGTATCTGTAGGAGGAGAGAGAGGTGTGCATGACAATGAGGTGTGTGTGTGTGTGTGTGTGTGTGTGTGTGTGTGCTATACCCAGGTTGATGTCAGTTATGTGTTTTTATATGCGTGAGTGTGTGTGTGTGTGTGTATGTACCCAGGTTGATGTAGGTCAGGAGTGTGTGTATATGCATGCGTGAGTGTGTGTGTACCCAGGTCAATGTTGGTCAGGTGTGTGTGTGTGTATGCGTGGGTATGTGTGTGTGGTGTGTGTGTACCCAGGTCGATGTCGGTCAGCTGTGTGTATGTTTATGTGTGTTTATGTGTGTGTGTGTGTGTGTGTGTGTGTGTGTGTGTGTGTGTGTGTATGTACCCAGGTCAATGTCGGTCAGGTGTGTGTGTGTGTGTCTGTATGTACCCAGGTCAATGTCGGTCAGGTGTGTGTGTGTGTGTGTGTGTGTGTGTGTGTGTGTGTGTGTGTGTGTGTGTGTGTGTGTGTGTGTGTGTGTGTGTGTGTGTGTGTGTGTGTGTGTGTGTGTGTGTGTGTGTGTGTGTGTGTGTGTGTGTGTGTGTTTGTGTGTGTTTGTGTGCGTATCTACCCAGGTCGATGTCGGTGAAGCCCTCAGCAGCTAGAGCATCTCCAGTGTTCTTGTCAATGTTCTCCAGACACAGACTCGCCAGCTGTGGCTCGTCAAACAGACGCGCCTGCAACACACACACACACACACACACATTACATAAACTACACAATAGAAAAAAATACACTTCAGACATTAACACATACAAACACATATACCGTATGTCTGTGTCTACCTGTGCATCACACTGGTGGCTATCTTTCATACATCAACAACAAGGCTTAGAAGACTGGCACAAACACACACACTTTTGCAGAATGCAGATCTGTATGCTATGTATGTACATACTCTGTGTTCCTCATCACAGAGACTTCCCTCATACGTCTAGTGTGCAAAGCCCTTATGCCTTATGTTACCATCACCACTCAAAAGAGCTCCAGGAACCAATCAAATCATAGCAGAGCAGTGGACCAATCAGAGATCAGAAACATGACAGAGCATGCAGGGTCTGCAGAACAGGAAACAATCCAGTTTGGCTGGTTAACAACCTCTCAGTAGCAGACATCCATCACCTTCACATCACAACTTCACACTACACACACATATGCACTTACACACACCCACATATGCACTTACAGTCATGTACAAGCCAATAGAGATACACCTTATCCTTAACGTCATATAGTCACAGTCATTCTCTCACACACGCACACAAGTAATCGCACTCTACCATCAGTAAGATATAGTACACACACACACACACATGTGAACGCACTCTACCATCAGTAAGATATGACACACACAAACACACACACACACACACACACACCTGTGTGAGGAGCATGAAGGCGTTGTCGGCGCGGAGGTTCTTCTTGAGGAACTCGACGCAGTGTGCCTCCAGAGCGGGCACGGCGTACTTCTTGGCCGTGTAGAGCGTCGTCATCACCGTCTCAGGGCCGATCTGCACCTCATCCGAGTACAGGAACCTGCACACACACACATACACACACGCGCATGACATACAGATCTACACAACCACACACACACACACACGACATACAGATCTACACAACCACACACACGCATGACATACAAGTCTACTAGGGCTGCAACGATTCGTCGAGTTACTCGAGTAACTCGATTATGAAAATTCCTCGAGGCAAAACATCTGCCTCGAAGCCTCGTTAAATTCCTATGGAAGCACACCAGCGCGTCATACATTCTGAATTAAGTTGGCGCGATGCAGAGCTCTGGCGCGATGGCGACAGAGGTGTGTGACGGGGCGAGTAGCCACCGTCACGGCAGTGAGCTGCCATCATTATGTGTGTTGTCTATGTCGGGTTGCAATGCATGTATATGTTTGTTGAATGTGTCTATGTTTCCCGTTTATCCTTCTACCGTTTATAATTATCAGTCATACAAGTCATTCATCAGACCCTTCCCCGTTTCTCCCGTAGCTGTTATATGTAGGCCTACAAATGATCAAACACCATGGCGAGGCGTAGGCTACGCTAATACACCTAACATCAAAACTCCCGACAGTTTAAAACATTCACCCCTTCAATCACATTATGTCTGTTAAAATAATCACACAACGTCTCGTCATAAATGTTCCGTTTATTTAGTTTCAAAGAATTATCACGTCATTAGGCTATCAAGTTGTCACGTGTTTGTCCTACCCGATGTCCACCAGTCTCCCGGTGTCGCGTCTTCAGTCTGGAGTGAATGCGTCTTTTTAAAAAACATTTTGGGACTTCCTGGGAGTTCGTTATTGTAAATGAATTGTAATTCCTAGTTCCTACTAGTTCCTTGTATTTTCTAGTTCTTTGGAATGTTGTTTTGGGCTGTTCTAAGCTTATTTATATGTATTGTCTGCAACCACCCCTGCTGAGATTTCGTATAGCCTATTGCTTGGTCCAATTTGAGGGGTGCGTTCAGGAGTATTTAAACTGGTTTGTTCAGTCTGATAGGGGGGTGCTTGCTGTTGAGACGTAAGTCTTACGATACTCTGCTATTTTATTGACTAGTTCAATTAGTCTGTGTAGTTGATTGTTATTGTTGAGCCTTGATTGAATTCATATTGTTTTGACTGTCAAGTCAGTTTATTTGGTTTAGCAAAAGTATTTATTTTGATATTTTTACTTTTGTTACAATTTCTTTATTTTTGCCCTTTGGGCCTTAATTGGGAAAAATAAATACCCATCCTCATTCATCCTTTTTCTGAGTTGCTAATTCCATCAACCTCACACCGCTCCGACCACACCTACCCTGGCCTTTACTATTTAAGTATGTATTTACAGTTTTACATGTTATCCATGTTTTGCAATAAGTTGATTTAACTGTATTGTACTGTAATTATTGTCACTGGCACTTAAATGGGTTTAGTTTTGGAGCCATATTTTGGATTTGGAATGAATACCTCGTTATGCATGATTTGTTTTGGTTGTTTAAAAACACTTTTTTTTTTATCAGATTCATCGATTAATCGATCGATAAAGTGCTAGATTAATCGATTACAAAAAGAATCGATAGCTGCAGCCCTAAAGTCTACACAACCACAATCTCACACACGAGTCTACACAACCACACATTCATCTACACAGCCACCGCCACACACACACACACACACACACACACACACACACACACACACACACACACACACACACACACACACACACACACACACACACACACACACACACACACACACACACACACACACCGCCACACACACACACACACACACACACACACACACACACACACACACACACACACACACACACACACACACACACACACACACACACACACACACACACACACACACACACACACACACACACACACACGGCGAAACACACCTGTTCTGCGCAGACCCGTCTCTACTGCTCTACCTTTGGAAGCCCTGACCCCTGACCCGGTACGACTACTGCAGTGCTGTGGAACATGTTGGGTGCTCCTAACTGGAGCTGGCGCACCAGTGCAGCCCGTGTGAAGAGTTACAGGGGAGCGACTCCAGGCTCGTAACTGAAGCGTTCCATTCAGGATGCGTAAAATCCATTTCTTAAGGCTGGTCTATTTTATTTCGAATGTACGTGCCGCTGTTCCTTTGATTGTAGTGATTATTAACTGCTGCAGCATACGCTCCGCGAACAGTACGCTTCAGTGACGCGCCTGATGTAGCTCCCCTGTTAGTGTGGAGCCCTGACCCACGCATAAGCTACAGGTTTACACATGCCCATCCGTACACACGCAACGAGCTACACATCCCAACACGCAGATCTACAAATATCCACCAATCAAACACACAGATATACAAACCTCCACCTATCAAACGCACAGATCTACAAAAGTCCACCAACCAACACACACACATAAACAAACCTCCACCAGTCAAATGGATTCTGAAGTTAGCTCAGGGAGCAAGGGCAGGAATTCGAACTGCTCTGTAGGCAATAGGCCACAGGGAATATGCAAAGTGCTACCAGTCCATAGCTTCTGCCTGCAGGGGGATCCTGTTCTAATTCCACCAAACAGCCACTGTTGTCTGTGCAAATGGTCTCTTGTCCTCAACAGAGGAGACAACATCTGACCCTCACCCTCTCCCCTTTAATCTTCAGCTTTAGTTTCACATTCACAATGTGTATGTTACTGAGGGCAACTCCAGAAAGGCACTGGCCACCAGCGATGGATCTGGCCAAATACACAGTCCAGCTTTAGTGGACTCAATCATATTCATGGGAAGAACACAGCTACAGGTACAGTGGCCTCATCACCAAATAGAGTCAAATGTATTTTCCATTTACAAATAGTCTAGCTCTGCACACGGATCTGCCAAAAGCCAAAGAATTGAGTCTATTGTTGTCACAAACCCCCACTCTCCTCTCAACTGATCTTTCCAGTCTCTTCAACTGGTTTATCTGCTGTTGCTGCTGAACAAGTGAAATGGTCATTTTCACACTAGTGGAATTTAAAGCACTACCTGTTTATCCAACAACAACCTCACATTTAGACATGTCACAGATCATCTGCCAAAATAATAATAATAATAACAATAAAAATACATTCCCATGCCTCTTCGAAAACAATAGGACGTTTTAAAATCAGATAATCTATAGAATCCAGTCCACAAGTTGCCAGGCAGCATTGACTTAATGGGCCGACACCGCACAGCACAGCTCGCCACCGTGAATGCATGTCATTGTCCGAGTGGTGTGGTGCTTACTTCAGCAGCGCTAGGAAGGCCGCAGGCTCCACGTCAGGAAGCTCGATCTCTGTGGATGTGGTGGCCATGCCCCCGTTGAACATGGCATCGAATACGGCGCTGCCCACTGCCAACACAAATCTGGAAACACACAGCAATGTGATCAGCGTATGTTCTCGCATGGTTTTTAATGTAGCATGTACAACAATGACAAATGACAAACAAAATGTTATGCACTGTTTTACAGAACTACCACACGTCATGTCCTGTTTTAAATGATAAGACTAAACACCTGCATATTCCTGCAAACCATCTTGTAGGCTAAGTTAACCAAAACGGAAGTATTGTTTATATTGCAAGACCATGCTATCTGCCAGAGCAAAACGACAACACCAGCGCACAGCTGCCAGCTGTGTTGATGGCTAGGCTATATTAGCCGACTGCGCTAACTAGCTAGGTATACATAATAAACAAACACATTTGACCACACACAACAACTGTAATTTCATGGGAACAAAGCACAATCGTTGTAGACTAGTCTACATAACCCTCGCTCTCAAAATTCAGTAAGAGTTACCTATGTGCAGGAATTCGCTGAACTCCCATTCCTTTGCCCACCAGAAAATGAACGTCGCTCAACACTTCGTTGTTGAACAAGAACGCAAACCTCTCTTTCACTGTGCTTTTTGTAGCCTGCCAGTTGTACACAGGCTCACGGTAGACTAAAACAGCAGCTGCCGCCGGTGGTGCCGACAGCGCCGCGGATTGTGATGGGGGTGCTGGAGGCGCCAGAGCAGCATTTGACGCTGCTCCCGTCATGTTCGTGGCAGCACCGGCCATCGCACCGCCACCCTGCCCGGAGATGGCGGCACTCTGTGCTGCAGGCAGCGGGAGAGAGTTCTGCATATTCGGCGGATTTCCGGCTGCGACACCGCTGCCTTCAACACCGTTAGGCCCCGGTTGTGGGTTAGATCGTCTGTTCACCCCCTGAGGCCCGCCGACCGGCCCATTGGACCCGCCGTTGTTGCTGGCAGCCATGGCGTAAGGACTGTTGCTGGGCTGAACATTGCCCAGGGGCCCGGGACTGGAGAAGTTCAGACAAGGAGCGCGACCGCTGTTGTCACCCGCAGCCATCTTGGATTTGAAGCAGGCTGGGGCGAACGGGGTGAAATAACAACAAACCGACGCGCCTCGCCAACCGGACGGCAGTATGCACCCTATCGCTAACAAGAGCATTGCAGCCAAGTGTAAATTCTAGGCTAGCCTAGGCTACAGTAAAGTCAGGGAAGCGCACAGACTAATTTATTATAAATCCAACAGTGTATTTTCCTATGTTACTAAACATGTAGGCCCACAATTAGAATTGTTGAAGGAGGAATTCAAATGAATTTAACAGAGCGCTTCGGACATTAAAAACGTTTTGCATTGACCCACCCAAAAGTCCTTTGGTTTTAACCCTTTACAGTAGTTAAAGTAGGCCTAGGCTAAATATTCCCGAATATGCTATTTAATTTTATTAGAAACATTTTTGCTGATTTAAACAGAGCAGTGTCTTAATTTGTTCTAGACAGAGCCCGTCAGTGTTACAATTGTTTAATTGCAATTAAATTGATGCAGTGCAATAGAAACTGGGTTGTTTGAATTACAAAAAAAAAAAATATATATATATAAGCCAACCAAAGGCTTATAATAAATACTTTTATTATTTTAAATGATACGCCCATCATTTATATTGATATTTTCTGCACATGTGGTACAACCTAAACAAAATGTAAGTTAAGTTGTTGCCTTAAAGTTTAAAGTAAAACAAATTGTATTAATACTGATTATAACTCATTAAGTTAAGTTTAGCTTTAAATTGCTCTAATATGACTAGATAGGCCACTTGTTTCAACTCATCAATTATTGCCTTTCCTTATGGGTCTTCGGGTCTGTGGGACCCGTTTTCAGTTTTCATCTTAAGAAGTTCCCGCACAAGGTTGCAAGATTGTTGTAAAATTGGAGTACCCAACAATATCTGCACCCATATTCCCACACATTTCACCATCTGTCCTGCGGGAATGAATACCACACAAGATGGCAAAGCGATTCTCAGTTCAGACTGCCTTAGAATTGATACTGGAAGAGACAGGGGGATTTGAAGATGATGCAGAGGAAGAAGTTTCAGAATGTGAGGATCATGGCAGATGTAGTGAGAAAGTTCAATTTCTAATAAATAATTCATAGTTATGGAAAAAGATCCTTAATTTGTACATTGGTTGATAATTGTCCAGTTATGGCTGTTTTATGATGCATTTCCTTATTTTGTTGCATTTGTGCAACAAAAACGAGTACTTCTCTGCATAACCATGTGATTTAACAAAGGTAAAGGGAACAAATGTAACAAATGTTGTTTATATGACTTGCAAATGGGTTGAAGTAAACATCTGCTGAGTATTTTAACAAAAAAAGGTTTCAATGTGTTGAATTAAAGACCTCAAAATGCCATGGGTCTACCAGACCCAGCAGGAACCCCTGTGTAACCAAAAAACGAAGACCCTATGAGGGTTAAGGGAATAACATAGTTTAATATGAAAAAACAGTGAAGTGTTCCTTTAAAGTGAGAGGTACTATGGTATTGAAAGCTGAACTATAAAGTCAATGAACAGCACTCACATACTGTAGTTGCCCTTCCCCTCCTCCAGGTGAGTTAGAGTGGTGTGTAGGAGATTTGAGATGGCATCTTCTCTGGACCTGTTGGCTCTGTAGGCAAACTGGAGGGGGTCAAAGGAGCTATAGGGAGGGATGAGCAGATCATATTTTTCACCAGCCTCTCAAAACACTTCATCACTGTAGACGTCAGCGCCACAGGGTGGTAGTCATTTAAACATGATGGACTCTTGTTCTTCGGCACAGGAACAATGGTGGACTGTTTGAAGCAAGTGGGAACTATCAAGATGCAAGTAAACACAGGGGCTAACTGAGTAGCACAGGATTGCAACACTCTATTAGAAATGCCATCCGGACCAGCAGCTTTTCTGCTATTGACTTTCCTGAAGACATTGCTCACATCAACCTCTGAGACACAGAAAGGTGTAGGCCTATCCCCGCTAGCATCACAACACACGGTAGCTTGCCTTGTACTTGATCTGTGTCCTTAACATCAAAGCAAGCAGTCCTTAACATCAAAGCATCAAAGTTCATCAGGGAGAGATTAACTCACATTTGTCATTTGAGGGGTCTTTCTCTCAAATCCTGGAGGACTGATATGTCTTATATGTGTGATATGTAAGTTAAACTCAGCCAACACAGGTCATGCTGTGATGTGATAATCACACTTTATCATTTTTTCCCACAACATGCCTTAAATATGTTGATTATGTCATATTTGTACATTTCAATGTCCATTTATTTTCACAAAACCTACCAGAAGTCATAAATTAAGGGGTTATTTCTTCAAAATGTCTTCAAGGTTCATGGAATTACCAAATGCTCTGACCCTTCTGGGGGAGTGTGGGGCCACAATCATGTTGTGAGTGACATAGGTGCCCTCTCTTTTTCGCCCCTGCTCTTCAAGGAGTTTTAGCCCGCCACTGTGTGTGTGTGTGTGTGTGTGTGTGTGTGTGTGTGTGTGTGTGTGTGTGTGTGTGTGTGTGTGTGTGTGTGTGTGTGTGAATAAGGGCCCGGGTCGCTACTGCATTACGGTAGCAGTCTAAATACTTGCGAATTCAGGGAGACTGGCGCATCTCCGCTCGTTTGCCACCGGGTGGGAGGCGCGAGCTATACGCACACCGGCCACTTGCTCATGGAAGGCAGCTGGCGCAGAGGTTTTGTAACTCCAGAGAACGCACGTGTAAGGCTGTCAGTGATTGGCGATAGATGCTGATGGATCATTTTACGCAATTCCTATGCACAGGGGAAACATTAATCAGCTACGCACACAGGGGCTATTCTAGTTGTTCAACACACGCCCGGTCCGGTTGATAACTTAATGCAGCAGCCACCTTTCAAGATCCAGCTTCCCCTAGCCATTGACACATTGACTCGTACTAATTGCTAGACTACAGCTTTACCATTTTGGATTTCGTTAATAGCTGAGAAGTGTGTATTTTCCCAATATTAAATTAATCTTTTGGAATTCAGCATCCTTTCTGATGGCGTCTCTCTCTCTCATGAGGTGCCGATGGCCAACATAATGTGGCTTGTTTGTTAAATGTCACTCGACTGACTTGAATGAATCGGTTTCCTGGCTGTGACTGAGGCTGTTTATTATTCTCCGTGCGTTTTCCGGGAGCTCCTTTCAAGAAAAAAAGTGTGTGTGTGGGAGGGAAAGAAACTCCGCTGCCGCGGCGAGTGGTCAGATATGGCTCGTGGCTCCTGCTGCGTCTCATCAGCGTGACGTCACGCGCTGAGCTGTCCCCGCCGCACTGGTGCTGAAACAAGATGGCTGAGCGCGGGCGAGCGGGGCGCTAAGGCGAGGCTGCTACACATACACACACACACACGCACAGGCACACCGTCCTGCGGAAGAGAAAGACATAGAGAGAGAGTCGAGCAGCCTACGGGACGGAACCACTTAGATGCTCTTCAGCTGGTTTGAAGGGACACGACTTTTGTCCCCCCTCATCCCCTTGTCTTTGAAAACGGATTGGTTTTGAAGTGAGCACCATCAAATCTCAGCACGTAGCCTACAGCTACCCAACTCCGGAGAGGAGAGGAGAGGAGAGGAGAGGCAGGGGGCCGGTAGAGGACAGCTTGCGCCTCTCAAAGCTACTGCAAGACATGTCACTACTCTGTGTCGGGGGTAAGTGAAAACAGTCTACCTGATCTCTGGTTCGCCGTACCTGCTTCCTCTCTGCTGAGGTGGATGGAGATTTTGGCTTCGCAGCCTACAAAACATCATGGTGCTTATAAGTGCTTCCTGCAGATTCTGAAAAACGAAAGTAACTTACCACAGTTGTAATGCATAAAGTGAATAATATATTGTATTAAAAAGGCTGTATAGCCTCATGTAATTTCACAAAGTAGCTTAAGTGATACTAAGTAGTTGCTTCATGCTCTGCTTTGTTTAATCGGACAGTTATGAGGTTGTTTGTATTATTATTATCAGTATTATTATTGTTATTACAGACATTTGTCATTTGATCCTTGGATTATACGTTATTGGATCAATATTAATTTGAGAATCGGATACAGAATGTGATTCTTTTACTCTCAGGGAAGATATCCGTTATCTGTCAGAAAGCTCTGTTGATGGACTGAAGATGTGGAAAATGGCAATAGGAAAGAAAAGAATCGTGGAAGACACCCCAACGGAATCCTGTAGCTCGGGTCCATGTCTCCCCCGTTCGTGAGGGAATCCTGTGGGTGTGCGCTCGAGGTCGTGTTGTGGGTTACAATGACTACCCGCGCGGCGTCATCGAGGAGTGTGTGTGTGTGTGTGTGTGTGTGTGTGTGTGTGTGTGTGTGTGTGTGTGTGTGTGTGTGTGTGTGTGTGTGTGTGTGTGTGTGTGTGCCATGCACGTCTCCTCCATTCCGTTCTCTCTCGACACGACGCTTGTCTTCTCCTACTCTCGCTGGGGAAGCGCGCGTCGGCGTCGCCTTTATTGATGGTCGGTGTGATTAACGATGTAGTCAGTGAAAATAAGATCATACGCGGCGTGCGGTACGTTGTGAATGGCCCGCGCACCGCACGCGTTCATGTGTACCACCCGTTGTGTGTTTGACACACAGCGTCGCGACGCGTGTCACCCCGCGTCACCTCTCCCGGCGGCGGCGGCAGAGTCCGGTTGAGGGACGAGCACGCACCTCTAATAGTGAACGTGCTATTTTTAGCACTTCCGTTCGCTCTCCCCGGCTGCTGCATAAAGATTCCTGGTGTGTGACGTGCAACCAGTACATCTCCACTGACTGCTCTGTGTATTCAAAGACTGTGTGTGTGTGTGTGTGTGTGTGTGTATGTGTGCGTGTGCGTGTAACGATGCTGCATAGAATATTTCCTGAACTGTGCATCTCTCCCTTCCTTTATCTCTATCTATCTGTCTATCTATTGATCTATCGATCTATCTGTCTATCTGTATGTCTATCGGTCTGTCTGTCTATCCATGTGTATCGGTTGAGGAGTACATGTTTGAGTGTCTGTGCGTGTGCATGTGTGTGTGTGTGTGTGTGCGTGCGTGTGTGTGCGTGTGTGAGAGAGAGACAGAGAGAGAGAGAGACAGAGCGCCAGAGAGAGAGAGTGTATCTTCTTCAGTATATTCTCTCATTGCACCAAAGTCCCATGTTGATCCTCTGGAGCTGAAACACATGAGACCGTGTTGCCTGTGTTGAGTGGCTGTGTGTCCTCTCCCCTGGCAGCTCTCTGTCCCTTTGCAGGCTCCCCCTCTCTCCCTCTCCCTCTCTCTCTCTCTCTCCCTCTCTCTCTCTCTCCCCCTCTCCATCTTTCTCTCTTTTTCTGTTTCTCCCCTTTCTTCATCTCTCTCCCTCTCCCTCTCCATCTCTCTCTCTCTCTCTTTATCTCTCCCCCTTCTTCATCTCTCTCTCTCTCTTCCTCTTTCTCCATCTCTCCTTCTCTTTCTCCCCGCCTCCCTGTCTGGGGTTGTCATGGCGGTGACCCGTGCTCTGGGGGCAAGTTCACCCATGCACCATACATTACCCGACCCTGCCAGCCCAGATGTCAGATTTGAAGCTCCTCCTCTTCCTGAAACGCCTCTGCCTTCCTCCTGACATCCAGTACATCAATCATCCCACAGAGCTGAAGTTGGAGTCGGAGTCAGAGTTGGGGGAGGGGGGTGGGGGGGGGAGTGGCAGCAGTACGGTATTAGCAGGGGCATTTGGGTAAGGTCACAGCAGCCTTCTGCAGTTAACATAGTGGGGACTGTGGGGCGGGGAGGTATGAGTCACTGTGGCGTGGGGTGGGGTGGGGAGGGGACTTATTTACGATGGCGCTCAATGTCGTTTTTTACGCTGCTGGAATAAGGTCACTGTGCTGAATCTGACAGCAGCGCTGGAACCTGTCAATGTTTTCCCTGGTGATTCACTGGTCAGTTGTTATTCAGCAATGGCAGGAAATGGTTAGTCTGAGAGAGAAAGAGAAAGAGAGAGGTGAGAAAGAGAGAGAGAGAGAGAGAGAGAGGAGAGAGAGAGAGAGAGGAGAGAATTTGTGAGTGTAGCAATGAGATGGAGCAGTCACCCCCCACCCAGCCTTGTACCTGGTTCGACAGGGCACCACAATCTTCCAAAGGAGCCAGGCTTGTTGGTATAGCAGATGGCAGATCTCAGATCAACCCTAGCAGCAGCACTCAGCCCCACTGCTCTCTCTGACTCTTGGGCAGCACGTCCCTCAACTGTGCTGATCTGGGTCTGAATCCAGAGCAGGAACTCCGCTGTGTGAGAATCAGTCTATGCATAAGTCCTGCCCCACATGCCATGTTATATACGTTATGTACTCATGTTCTTGTTTACGTTTGCCGTCTTGTTTAGTTGTTGTTATATACGCTGAGCTCTATTTGTGTGTGAGTGCCAGCATGCCAAGCAGGCAGGCTGTGCAGAGCCAGGGTCAGGGGTGAGGGTTCAGGGGTCAAGGTCAGGCTGACCTCTACAGTAATGGACTAGCTAATGGAATGTGGAGCACATTGAACCAGCAGGCCCTGGGTGACCCTGACCCTGGAGCTGACTCAGTCCTAACCTGGATCAGGTCCTCAACTACACACACACAGTGCACACACACACACACACACACACACACACACACACACACACACACACACACACTCACAGTACAAACATATACAGTGTGTGAGTGGTATACTTTAGTACTTCAGTACTTTAGCACTGTAGTACAGGAGTTGTATTATGCTCTCAGGATTGTGTTGCCTATAGTGGGTGGTATGGGGGAAGGGGGAAGGTTGTATGGGGGTTGTATTCTCTGTGCTACAGTAAATGGTGTGTGGTATGGGGGCTGGTGGATATGTGCTATGTACAGCAGCTTGGGCTGTGTGGCCACAGAGTTCTCATCTACGTCACAGCCCCTCTTGCAGTCTCTCCAAATATTACGTGTAACAAAGTAGGAAGCACAAAATATGCACAAAAAGTTGCAGCCAGCACAGCAGTAATGTACTGTAGATGAATGTGTGGGTAGAATTTCAGTCAGCCAAATAGCAAGTCCAACATGTTAAGGGGAAAAAAATTGTCCATAAAATTAATGAATAATTGTGTTAAATAATTGTGATCTCAATTTTAATCAGAATCATAGTGATGATCATTTTGGCCCATAATTGTGCAGCCCAGGTGGATGTGTGGGATGTACATTGCAGGGCATTTGCTA
>NC_084995.1:12798516-12806016 GCF_963854185.1 Sardina pilchardus
CACACACACACCCAAACACATGTAGTCACACACTCGCACAGAAAGAGAAAGAGAACCAGCCAAAGACGGACGTGCACACACACACACGCGCACACACACACACACACACACACACACACACACACACACACACACACACACACACACACACACACACACACAGTCACACACACACACAGGAGGACAGGAAATGCAGCAGTGGAGAGGAGCCCAGCACAGCGCAGCACTAAAAGCTTGCTGAACAGGCACTGTCTGTCTGAAGAGATAAATAAATGAACAAACTCCTGCGAGTGTGTCCACCAGCGGAGAGACAGCTGTGTGTGTGTGTGTGTGTGTGTGTGTGTGTGTGTGTGTGTGTGTTTGTGCGCATGCGAATTTGTGTGTGGGAGGGAGTGAATTTTTTCCACTGGTTCCTTTATAGTTTTCAAATATTAATTTTACCCACTAAAGATAGAACTCACTAACAAACACACTATGTTTGCTCTATTGTGAAGAGAGCTGAGGAGCCAAACACACACACACACACACACACACACACACACACACACACACACGTTGTTGATGTTAACAGGTAAACACACCCTTTCCTAATAATAAGGCCAAATGTGGGAGGCGATGAGGAGAGTATGACAGGTGAAGACACGAGAGAGAAAAAGAGAGGGAGGGGAAGGAAGTGAGGATTGTGAAAGAGAGAAGAGAGGATGGTGATGAGAGGATAGAGAGTGAGTGACGGCAGGAAGAGTAGGGATGAGAGAGGGATGAAAAAAGGTTGTGATTAGAATCAGGAAGAGTGATTGAGAGAAAGGAAGAAAGAGAGGTTGACAATGAAGGTGGAGGAGTTGAGGAGAGGAGGAGAGGATGAGTGGAGGAGAGAATGAGTGGGCAGTGAGTAATGAGGTTCAGGAACAGCTGCTGATTTCCTGTAAGCAGCGCTGATTGCACGTGCTCAGATGAGTCCAGACAGGATCCGGTCACGAGCTGGGTCAGATTCGTCACCACGACTGCTTACAGTATTGCCATGCCAACCATGGCTTAGTTGTGCCCTGTGAGACATCCAGTCAAGTTTAGATGAAATTCAATTTATATTATTATCACATCTTTAAATATGCTCTCCTGCCATTGATTAACCCCTAAAACACATCTAGTTCCATAAAGATACATTCAGAAGTTTTTCCTCCATCTCTCCCTGACCTTGAAACAGCTTGTATGTTTTTGTAGTCCCTCTGCCTCTTCTCCAATATGGGGAGCTAGCTGCATCATGGTTTGTGGGATGGTAGTTGTTGGGACGTTCAAGAAAAGTAGCTGTGTGCACATCCCACCTTGCAGGTGCGGGACAAATGGAGAGTGGATTCAAAAAGGAGTATGATGTCCGCAACAGTGATAATTGCTCCCGTTTAATGTTAAAAACAAGCAACGTCTCCACCCTATTGGGTCTTCATCAGGCACATGGTCTCCAATGGGCTCCATTTGCCTGAAGAAGACCCAGTAGGGTCGAAACGTTGCTTGTTTTTTGTGTTGCAGACATTATATTCCTTTTTGATGGTAGTTGTTGGGGCCTGCATCATGGCTTCTGTTTGGCTGACCGTTCGAAGAGGTTTGAATGAGGAATTAGTTGGTAGTTGTTAGTGTCTGCATAAGGGGCTTGCATTTTCACATTTGTGTTGCTGATCAGATCATAAACAGCCATAACAATGAAGAAGATGGATGGAATTAGTTAGTTACTGCATCAAGGACTTGAGTTTTGTTTGGTTATATTGCTCAACGTAAATGGCCACAGTAATAAAGAGGATTGACTGGAATTTGTTTGGTGTTTGTTGATATTATGTGGCTACCGACATCAAGGGCTATGTTGCTGTTCGGATCATTGATGGCCACAGTGGAATGACTGAAGAGTTATTCGGTAGAGAATCCATCATGAGTGTGGATGGGGGTGGTTGAGCCTTCTGGAGATCTTGTGCGCTTGTAATTCAACAAAACACTGATGAAGGAAGGTGCCTGTTTGGCCACTCTAGTGAAGAGTAGTAGAGAGTATAGCAGCACATGTGGCACTGTGTGAGGGAGGGCTGGGTCCTCAGTGCAACACGCAGTGTGTTGGCGACTGACGCCGGCCAACAGTGTGCACTGTGGTATCCTGTGTCTTGTTGTGTAATATGTTAAATATGCTTGGTGCTAGTTGATTGGCCACTGGGAAAATCCCCTACCTTCTGTTCAAGGAACACTTCTTCTGTGTGCATCTGAAATGTGTGTGTGTGTGTGTGTGTGTGTGTGTGTGTGTGTGTGTGTGTGTGTGTGTGTGTGTGTGTGTGTGTGTGTGTGTGTGTGTGTGTGTGTGTGTGTGTGTGTGTGTGTGTGTGTCTGTGTGTGTGTGTGTGTGTGTGTGTGTCTGTGTGTGTGTCAGTTGGTGATGTGTGTGTACTGATGCGTGCCTCTGTTGCAGTGCTGTATGTCTCTGCTGAGTTGACTTCTGAGTAAGTGCTGTTGGAACTGAGGCAGATGGCTCACTCCTGGTTAGCAATGTGTACTGTATGTATGTGTTGGGGGGTCAAGTATTTGTTTATTTGTATGTGTGTGTGTGTGTGTGTGTGTGTGTGTGTGTGCGTGTACTATGGCAATAGAGGAGCGAGGGTGGGCAGTACTGTGGCAATAGAACAGTGAGGATGAGGGTTGCTATCAATTTTACATGAGCCTCTCTGACGTCAGTACAGGGCAGCCTTGCTGCAGTGGAGAAGATTCTCTCTATCTGTCTTTCTTTCTCTCTCGCTGTCTCTCTTACTATCGCTCTATCACTTATTCTCTCATTTTCAATTTCAGTCTCTGATATATTCTCTCTCTCTGATAGTCTCTAACCATATCCCCCTTTCCTCTCCCTAGCTCTCACTCTCTCTCTCAAATTCAATTCAAATTCAAATTCAAAGGAGCTTTATTAGCATGACTGTTGCCAAACACACAAACACACACACACACACACACACACACATATACACACACACTCTCTCTCAAATTCAAATTCAAAATGCTTTATTGGCATCAAATTCAAAATGCTTTATTGGCATGAAATAAGACATTCATATTGTCAAAGCAGTCACTCTCTCTCTCTCTCTCTCCCTCTCTTTCTCTTTCTGATGTGAACCAGCTTAATCAGGTGATCATTACTCACATGGGAGTTTTCAGGAGTTCACAGAGAGACAGAGAGAGAGTTATCACTCCCTTCTCTTTACTTTATCCCCGTCTCTCTATCTTTCTCCCTTTACATCCTTCGCTTTTGCGTCTTTCTTTTTTTCTTTCTTCTTAGTAAGACTATATTGTTCTTTTCACACACGCCTTCTTCATCTCTTCATTTCTTCTGTTCTCTCACTCCTGCTTGTCTACTTCTATCTCTGTCTCCCTCTCTGTTTCTCTCTGTATATTTCTCTCTTTCTCTCCACCTCACTCCCTCTTTCTCCCTTTTTCTCTCTCTCCCTCTCTCTCTCTCTGTTTCTCTCTCCTGAGTCTCAGTGACTAGTTACACACAAACACAGCCTAGTGTTCACTGCACTCATGCACACACACTAATGGTAGACACATAGAACACACACACACACACACACACACACACACACACACACACACACACACACACACACACACACACACACACATTGTACAGTCCATGCTACATAGACCTGTTTTCGCCACAGGCTTGAATCCATAACAGATCTGATATTGAGTCCTGTGTGTGTGTAACAGATCTGATATTGAGTCCTGTGTGTGTGTAACAGATCTGATATTGAGTCCTGTGTGTAACAGAGCTGATATTGAGTCCCGCTGTGTGTGTGTAACAGACCTGATATTGAGTCCTGTGTGTGTGTAACAGATCTGATATTGAGTCCTGTGTGTAACAGAGCTGATATTGAGTCCCGCTGTGTGTGTGTAACAGACCTGATATTGAGTCCTGTGTGTGTGTAACAGATCTGATATTGAGTCCTGTGTGTGTGTAACAGATCTGATATTGAGTCATGTGTGTAACAGCGCTGATATTGAGTCATGCTGTGTGTGTTAATGTCTCTTTTCTGTCTGTTTTTTTGCAGTGAAAAAAGCCAAGCTTGATGGAGCCCAAGGTGCGTAATGTGCCCTGATACATGTGTTTAGGATAGTGCATCTACACATGCTAGTATTCATCTCAACTTAATGAAAAGTTGGGCTTATCTTACAGTATCTTTCTCTCTCTCCCTCTCTCTCTCTGTCTCTCTCTCTCTCTCTCTCTCTCTATCTCTCTCTGTGTTTGCTTGTGTGTGTGTGTGTGTGTATGTGTGTGTGTGTGTGTGTGTTACCCTCACAGACAAGTTTAACACCTATGTGACGCTGAAGGTCCAAAATGTGAAGAGCACCACCATTGCCGTCCGCGGCAACCTGCCCAGCTGGGAGCAGGACTTCATGTTGTGAGTCCCTTTCTCACTCTTTCTCTCTCTCTCTCTTTCTCTCCCTTTCTCTTGCTCTTCTCTCTCTCCTGCTCTCTCTCTATTCCTCGCTCTCTCCTCTCTCTCCTCTCTTTCTCTTTCTCTTTATCCTTTCCTCTCTCTCTCCATTTCTCTCTACATCGGTTCTCTCTCTCCATCTCTCTCTTCGTTTCTAGTCGTTCATCTCCTTTTTTCCTGATTTATCTTTCCCCTCATCCTCCTCTGCTTCTCTGCTGTTTGTGGATTCCTTTCCTGTCCAATGTTATCTCCATTTCTCCCCTCTCCTCCCCTCTGTTCTTCTCTCCTCTCCCCTCCCCTCCCCTCCTCTTCTCCTCTCTTCTCTCCTACTGTACCCTCTTCCCTCCTCACCTCCTCTCTCCTTTCCTCTCTTATCTCCTCCTCCTCCTCTCCTCCCCTCCTCCTCTCCTCTCTTCTCCTCCTCTCCTCTCCTCTCCTCTCCTCTCCTCTCTTGGTATTTGCCCCTTCTCATTTCTCTCCTTGTGCCTCCCCTGCGTCCCTCTGAATTGATCTCTTCTCTTAACATCTTCTATCTCTTTCTTCATTTCCTCCCTGTCTCTTTCTATCCTTCTCTTCTCTCATTGCCTCATTCATTTTCTCCTGCTGCTCATTCCACCCCTGTCTCTTTCTCTCCTTCCTCCCCTCTCTTCATCTCTCGCTTTCTCTGCCTCTCTCATGCTGCCCCTCATCTCTCTCTCTCTCTATCTATCTCTCTCTCTCCCTCCCTCCCTTTCACTCCCTCTGATATCTCCTCTCTCCTCCTCTTTTTTGCCCCATCTTTCTTTCTCCCTCTATCCCTCTCTCCCTCTCTCTCACAAGCTCATTCATCTAATTCTTTTATCCCAGCCTCCCTCTCTCTCTCTCTGTTTTCATCATCCCTCGCTCATTCCTTCCTGTCCCCCTCATCCCTCTCTCTTTGGGAGGGCAGTATCTGGGTTATGAGGATGAAGTGAACCCCAAGAAACACAACTGCCGCTGAGCTGTAACAGCAGAAAAGTCAGAGAGAGACGGAGGGAGGGAGAAATAGAGAGAGAGGGGAAGGAGAAAGGGGGATGGAGAGAGAAAGGGAGAGAGCGGGGGAGAGAGAAACAGAGAGAGAGAGAAAGAGGGAGGGGGGGTTGTGGTTTGATGTCTGTATTTCTGCACTGTGTGTTCATGCTAGTGGCAGCACTACTCCTTTGAAACGCTCATGCCAATAAAGCCTATTGAATATAGCTAAATTGAGAGCGAGGGAGAGCCAGAGAGAAAGAGAGAGAGAGAGGGGGAGTGAGAGGGAGATAGAGAGAAAGAAGAGGGGGAGAGAGAGGGATTGGGAGATAGTGAGAGAGAAAGAAGAGGGAGAGAGAGAGAGAGAAAAGAGAGATATTAGAATGGAAAAGAGCAGTATGTGGGTCATGAGGATAGGATATGCAGCCATAGCATAGAGGAGGACAGAGAGCGTGTGATGTAGATGCTGGACACAAGAACAGAGAGAGGGAGGGAGGGAGGGAGGGAGGGAGGGAGGGATAGAGAGAGGGAGTAGGAGGAGAAAATGGAATGGGACAGGGCAGTATGTGGGTTATGAGGGTGATGTGTGGCAGTCATAACTCACACCAGCTGAGCGCACCCACACACACACACACACTCACACACACACACACACACACACACATGCGTGCGTGCCTATGCGTGGACTTGAATACAAAGCACTCCATAAAGCACTGAGAGAGAGAGGGGGAGAGAGTGAAGAGATGCAGGAGATAGGGCAGGAGAGAGAGGAAAAAAGATGTCGACTGATGCAGAGAAATATATGTACGTATAAAGAGAGAGAGAGAGAAAGAAATGGACTTGGTTTGACTAAAAAGCGTTGATTAAAGACCAAAAACGAATAAAAACACATGAGTTGAATCATCATCTACATCAGCAGCTCAATACAAGGCTGCCGGGATGAAGACAGTTTCTCCTCCAAACACCTCATTTCTCCTGAAACCAAGAGCTGAGTTGTCTGTCAGTCGATACAACCCACACTCAACCACTCTTCGCTCCGCTCCACTCCACTCCACTCCACTGAAAACGTGAACAGAGCTGCTCAGTGTGTTTAGTGACCTTCATTTTACTCCTGGGGAGATCTCAGAGATGGGGAGGGAGAAACAGGACACAGACAAGGAGGAGAGGATAGAAGAGGAGAGGAGTGAGGAGAGGAGGAGAGGAGAGAGATAGAGAGAGTCTGAGAGAGGAGGAGGGAGCACTTAACTATCCAGTGTGATGTTCACACACACACACACACACACACACACACACATACACACACAAAGAGGCAGACATCCTGCTGGTTTTTCTTCAGTCTGAAAATGTCTTCTAATGAGAGCTACAACACCAGAGTGGAGTGTGTGTGTGTGTGTGTGTGTGTGCGTGCTGCATGTTTCTGTCAAAATGTCCCCCAAAGGAGCAGCACAGAGCGAGAGAATGAGAGAGAGAGAGAGAGAGAGGGAGAGATAAAGAGAGAGGCTCATATTGGTTCTACAGATGTTGCAGTTGAAATGATGGAGACAGCACTTTCTTATCCTAGGACCAGGAGAGAAGAGAAGAGGGAGAGAGAGAGAAGAGAGGAGAGCAGGAGAGGAATGGAGAGGGGAGGAGAGGGAGAGAGGAGAGAAGAGGAGAGGGAGAGAGAGAGGGAAGAGAGGAAGAGGGGAGGAGAGGAAGAGAGGAGAGAAGAGGAGAGAGAGGGAAGAGAGGAAGAGAGGAGAGGAAGGGATAGGGGAGGAGAGGAAGAGAGCAGAGAAGAGGAGAGGAAGAGAGGCGAGGAGGAAAGGAGAAAGATTAGTGATATTTGAACTGTATGGCCAAACAAATAAGTTAATAACCCCCTGCCTTCTGTGCTCCATGAGTTTTAGGGTGCACACTAGCGCCACCTGTTGCTGTTTGGCTGCAGTGGTGTGTGTGTAGGGGAGCACGCTTGTTTTCAGATTACAGAGCCATGCCTGTGTTGACTTAGAATCGCTCAGCAGTCCTTTAATGGACTCCAATGATGACTGGTGGTGGAGGGAAAACAATGGTTCTGAGG
>NC_084995.1:12808516-12813516 GCF_963854185.1 Sardina pilchardus
CACACAATTAACCAAACACAACACCCAATCAGCAGAATATAACAGATTGTTTGCAAAATGAAATATTTCTGTCTAAACAATAAACACATCGATAAAACCTTATACTGTTCTCATATCACTAACACATTCTTCGAATGATTCTACACTGTCGCTATCTTATACACGCCAACACAATAAATTCAAAACACATCTGTAAAAACCCTCTTCCAATATATGTATGTTATTCAGACATATTGTTTGAGAGCATTAGGATAATTTAGATGACAAAAATATTTTGAAGAACCCTCATCCAGCAATGCACAAAACTGATGCTGCAGACAATATTTATTTATTTCACTGTACCATATGTTCAGTTACAGTGACAAGTCAATCAACAGAAAATGGCAAAATTATAGTTCTTACTACTGTAAAGTGTAGAAAAATCAAAATTTGTACACAAATAAAAAGTACTATACACTTACAGTCACTGAAGAAAAACTAAAGCAAGAATACAAACAAGTACAATACGTAATACTCTAATCATCTCTCTGTCTAGCTGGATCAAGCCATACGAGTTCATCCACATCACAGGCTATGGGTGCCTCTCATTTGGGCTTTTATACATCCTCCCTCGCTCCTAAGGCCTCGATCCTCACTGATCAACATAAAGAATAATGGGGCGAAAACAATGGGATAGTCTATCCAGTGTTAGTTATAGATCAGTGGGAACGCCCCTCGAGGATCGAGCATAACGCACCTGAGTGCTGTGTTTTCAATTTTGCACATGTGTGCTTCCACACCTGGTGGATGTGATTATTCAATTTGTTCATTAGTGTGGTCATTGGCAAGCAAGGGCTTTATAATGAGAAGGAAGTACCTAACAATCTTTATCTGTGTCTAAGGTGTTAAAATGTGTTTTATGTTTTGACATTCACTGTGTGTAATGTTTTGCAAAATGTGTGAAGCTGAATTTGTGCTAAATGTTGTACTGCTCTGCGCAGGTGTTTTGCTTCTTAAGTGTTAAGTATTGTTACCTGTCTGATAACCTTAATTTTAGTGTGTATACGATTGGAAAAAACTGTAAGGCTCTGCAGTCTCTCTCTGTGTGTGTGTGTGTGTGTGTGTGTGTGTGTGTGTGTGTGTGTGTGTGTGTGTGTGTGTGTGTGAGAGAGAGCATGAGAGAAGTGTGTATGTGTTTAAAGGCTGAACATAAGAATGATGGGAAGTGTTGTGATGCGGGTTGTGTTGGTTTTCACATCAGGTTGAACAGGAGAGACCACTACCAGTGCCAAGCACACAATGCTGTAAGTATTACACACACACACATGTGTATGCACACACACACACACACACACACACACACACACACACACAAACACACACACATGCACACGCGTGTACATATATGCATGCGCACACACACAAATACACATACAGTACGTTCTGACAAACACACACATTCATGCAAACACAAACACACACACACACAAACACATGCACATACATGTTTGCATTCACACACACTTACACAAACACACACACATGCACATGTGCATGTATGCATGCACACATACTTACACAAACACACACACACACACACTGTAAATCAGAGCTCGGTTGCCATTTCCCTGACTGCACAATGCAAATGCCAAGATGAGTGGAAATAATGGAGTATGTTAACCATCTTATCGCCGTATAACTGGTTTTCAGAAATGATTTGTGCTTATGTGTGTGTGTGTGTGTGTGTGTGTGTGTCTGTATGTGTGTGTGTCTGTGCGTGTGTGAGGGTGTGTGCATGTGAGCGTGCATGTGTGTGAATGTGTGTGTATTTGTGTGAGTGTGTGTGTGTCTGCGTGTGTGTGTGCATGTTTGAGCGTGCATGTGTGTGAATGTGTGTGTATTTGTGAGAGTGTGTGTGTGTGTGTGTGTGTGTGTGAGAATGTGCGTGTTTGAGCGTGCATGTGTGTGAATGTGTGTGTATTTGTGAGAGTGTGTGTGTGTGTGTGTGTGTGTGTGAGAATGTGCGTGTGTGTGTGTGTGTTTGTGTCTGAATGGGACTATTCCTGCTCTGGATGGAGGGGTGTCTGTTCTCTTTCTGCAGTCTGCTGACTTAGCACCCCTGAGAGGAGTGAGGGAGAGAAAGAGAGATAAGGGGGGCGGGAGAGCGGAGGAAGAGAGAGATTGAGATGGAGGAAGAGAGAGATGGAAGAAGAGAGAGATGGAGAAAGGGGGGAGGGCGAGGGAGAAAAACAGAAAGCAATTGGATAGTGTATGTGGATTAAGATCCACACATATAGAAACAGTCACAGTCACACACACATAAAAACTGTCACAGTCACACACACACACACACACACACACACACACACACACACACACATACTGTAGAAACAATAACAGAGAGAGAGAGAGAGAGAGAGAGAGAGAGACTAATTTAATACAGTCTATGCTTTTGATTCAGATGGTTTTATGATATCAAGAACTGAGTCAACCCATATCACGTTTAAAATGATAGAAAAAAGAGAGAACATTTGGGAGAAAGGATTAGAGGTAAAGAGGTGGTTTAGAGAGAGAAAACAGTGGGAAAGAGAGAGAAAACAGAGAGTAAGAGAGAGAGAGAAAGAAAAAACAGAGGGAAGAGAGAAAGGAGGAAAACAGAGAGAGACAGGAGGAAATCGAGCAGTTTGCCAGCTTCACACAACATTAATCTTTGTGCCATTTGCCTGTCTCCATGGTGATACTGTAGCATTTCGCCACCCCATGCACTCAAATAAACACACAAACACACACACACACACACACACACACACACACACACACACACACACAATCTTCATACAAACACACACAAATACTACTGTATACAAACATGCACACACACACACACACACACACACACACACACACTACAAACACATGCAAATAGAGTCCAAAACAGTGGTGCACAGACAGGCACGTGCCACTGTAATAGACAGGTCATATCAGTTGAACATGCCTGAGGTTTATGTCCTATTAAATTTGCAGCAACCTCAGTTCTGAGTTCTAAGTATAGACCTGCACGTGCTGTACAGAACACTCTGAGCTCTTAGAACATGTGAAAAGTGGAACTGTGTGTGTGTGTGTGTGTGTGTGTGTATGGGGGTATGAATTAGAAATGAGACCAGAGGCAGGGTCACATACATATGACATGAGACATGACCAGAAGACAGAATATGTATGGTTTGTGTGTGTGTGTGTGTGTGTGTGTGTGTGTGTGTGTGTGTGGATTTGACCATAAGATGCCTTAGGAAATTACTGTCTGATCAGTGTGTGAGGTTTGCTATTGGAGGTTTGAAGTCATGAGATATTTACTGCTTTGCTATTTAGTCTGAAATTCATCAGCAGTAAAGCGCAAAAATGTCTCTGAGAGTAGTCTTCAGTGTTCCAACATTGTTCATGTCTCTGAGAACTGTGAGCAGCCCCCCTTAAAAGATCAGTCAGCGATTTTACGCAATTTCAAGCCCATAATGTTTTTTTAGTCACATTCAGCAGCTGCTAGCTGCCAATTCTGTGAGTACATTGTAAAGACACCTGATCTCTGTAGGCAGCAAAAACAAAACGCTGCGTGGCGTTTCTCTGGCAATACTGAAGAGAGGGGTGAACTGCCTTTCTGGCATGTTTCGTTTGGTCCTTGGTTAAAATATAACATTGTTTTGGGGGAAATTCCTGCAAATTTGCTGACTGCACCTTTGACGGGAGCATTAGAGAGCTCTCTCTTACACACCTGTATGTGGTGTGCGCAAAGTGTGTTACCTGCTGTGAAGGTAACAGGTAAAGTTGACTGATATTTAGCGGGTGCTTTACTGTAATACTCACAACGGCAGATTGGAGAATCACACCTGGGCTGGCTGATTTTCAGGCAGCAACTCTACCACCACTGAGTGAATGAGTTGCTGTATGATTCAGGAGCACATCGAGAGAATGGAGACAAACGGAACTCTCAGATGTCACTTTAGGTCTGATGTCCATCAAGCAATTGTGAACCCAGTCATCAATTATGAATGATTTACTCATGAATGGGTTTGTGCTCACTGAATCACCGGACGTCTGGTGTCTGATGTCTGCTAAAGCGTGATGCAGTCAGTAATACTGAACGCTGTCAACTGAAAGACTTTCCAGTGATGCAGGAGGAAGTGACTGCATCACCATCTGGCCAGAAGTGGACGCAGCTTTGGCGTGGACTGGTGTGGATGCTGAGATGACTCAGTAATGGTGATGAGAATGGATGACATGGGAGCTACTGGGAAAGCAGGATCATGAAGTTATAAAGTCAACATTGCAGGAAATTTGACATTTGAAATGTATTGTTAGGAGGATAACTCCTTCAGATGAAGCATCTCGTTTGATGATGATGATGATGACTATGAGGGCATGTTCAGTGTGGTAGTGTGTTGTGTTGACTTAACAGTGGATGAGGTGATGCTCAGTATGATAGTGCATTGTGTAGATTATGAGGGCATGTTCAGTGTGGTAGTGTGTTGTGTTGACTTAACAGTGGATGAGGTGATGCTCAGTATGATAGTGCATTGTGTAGATTATGAGGGCATGTTCAGTATGGTAGTGTGTTGTGTTGACTTAACAGTGGATGAGGTGATGCTCAGTATGATAGTGCATTGTGTAGATTATGAGGGCATGTTCAGTATGGTAGTGTGTTGTGTTGACTTAACAGTGGATGAAGTGATGCTCAGTATGATAGTGACTTGTGTTGACTGTGAGGGCATGTTGAGTATGGTACTGTGTTGTGTTAACAGTGGACATGGGGATGTTCAGTGTAATGGTGTATTCATGTTTAACAGTGTAGAAGGTGGCGTTCAGTATGATAGCATGTTGCGTTGATGTTTAACAGTGGCACAGATAATGTTCAGTCTGGTGTCTGACGTCTGCTAAAACATGATGCAGTCTGTAATACTGAAAGCTGTCAACTGAAAGACTTCCCAGTGATGCAGGAGGAAGTGGCTGCATCATCAGCTGGCCAGAAGTGG
>NC_084995.1:12818516-12831016 GCF_963854185.1 Sardina pilchardus
ACGCATACATGCACACACCACTCCCCCTGCGTCTAGACCTGGACCACAACCAACATATGGGAGAACACATGAGAGAGGGAGGAAGAGAGAGGAGAGGAGGAAGAAGGGAAATGGGAGAGAGGAGAGGGAGGGCAGAGGGAGAGGTATGGGAGAGTTGACTTAAATGTCTGTAGAAAGAGAGAATGAAAGAAAGAGAGAAAGAAGTCGTGATACTTAGAAAGAGAGAGAGAGAGAGAGAGAGAGAGAGAAGAGACTAGAGAAAGAGGTGTATGTTATCTGTAGCCTGTGGGGCTCCATGCTCTCTCAGTGGTAATGAGTTTCTGTGTGTGTGTGTGTGTGTGTGTGTGTGTGTGTGTGTGTGTGTGTGTGTGTGTGTGTGTGTGTGTGAAATAAACAAGCTGTGGTTCCATTAATTATTTAACACTTTCATGGTCAATAGGTCTCACAAATACGTTTATGTGTGTGTATGTGTGTATGTACGGGTGTGTGTCTGCTCAAATGTTTACATGAGATTCTCTCTGTGTGTATGAGCTAGTGCATACAATGTGTGTGTATGTGTGTGTGTGTGTGTGTGTGTGTGTGTGTGTGTGTCTGTGTCTGTGTGTGTGTGTGTCTGTGTGTCTGTGTGTCTGTGTGTCTGTGTGTGTCCCTCTGTCCAGTTCTCCTCTAATAGGCTAATTCATCAGGAGTGACACACACACACTCTCGGCTTGTTTGGGCTGAAGTGGCCTCTCCCCTCTCTACCATCTACTCTCCTCCTCTCCTCTCCTCTCCTCTCCTCTCCTCTCCTCTCCTCTCCTCTCCTCTCCTCTCCTCCCCTCCTCTCCTCTCCTCTCCTATACACCACACCTTTCATCCCCTCATCCAAATACTCTTCTATTGCTCCATCTCTGTTTCTCATCTCCTCTAATGCCACACTATGTATCCATCCATCTCCTCAATCATCTACATCCTCCTTTCCTTCTCACCTGTATCTTACATCACCCCATCCCTAACACACCTGTACTACTCCACGCCTAATACACCTGTACTACTCCACCCCTAACACACCTGTATCCCCTTTTCCTAAACGTATTATTTTTCTTCCTTCTCCTCTTCCTCACCTCTTTTCTCATCTTTTCTCATCTCTCATCTTTCTCTCTCTTAATCTGTCCCATCTCAGAAGGCCAGGTCCTCAGCGTGTTTTTAGTCAGTACACCCTTCCTCCGTTCTCCTCAGACTTCTCTTCCCCTCTTCCTCTTCTCTCCTCCTCTCTGGTTGTTCACCTGTGTTTCATCATCATATCCACCTGTGTTTCATAATCATCCACCCTTCTATCAGCCCCAGTTTCTCTCTTATCCTCATCCCTGACATCATTTCCTCTAGATTGCCATCCTCCTCCTCTTTCCTCCTCTTTCATCACTCCAGTTATTCAACTTCTTGCTTCATCATTTCATCTTTGTTTGTTTCTTTTTCCTGACATACATTATTTTTTCATCACAAATCCCTTCCCCATTGCTCTGATCTCCCACTTTTAAATGCTCTGTTTCCCTGGAGCCTCCCTCACATCCAGTTCTCCCTGTGGGGCCGACAGTCCTGTTACCTCCATCTCCTCCATACATACAGTATCAGTCCTGTTACCTCCATACATCAGTCCTGTTACCTCCATCTCCTCCATACATACAGTATCAGTCCTGTTACCTTTATCACCTCCATACATACTGTATCAGTCCTGTTACCTTCATACGTACAGTATCAGTCCTGTTACCTCCATACATCAGTCCTGTTACCTCCATCTCCTCCATACATACAGTATCAGTCCTGTTACCTTTATCACCTCCATACATACTGTATCAGTCCTGTTACCTTCATACGTACAGTATCAGTCCTGTTACCTCCATACATCAGTCCTGTTACCTCCATCTCCTCCATACATACAGTATCAGTCCTGTTACCTTTATCACCTCCATACATACTGTATCAGTCCTGTTACCTTCATACGTACAGTATCAGTCCTGTTACCTCCATACATCAGTCCTGTTACCTCCATCTCCTCCATACATACAGTATCAGTCCTGTTACCTTTATCACCTCCATACATACAGTATCAGTCCTGTTACCTCCATCTCCTCCATACGTACAGTATCAGTCCTGTTACCTCCATCTCCTCCATACAGTGTCATATCTCTCCAATTCCCTGTCCATGACGTCCACACAGACCGTATCTTTGCTATTGAGTGTGTGCTACAGTAGTTGTGTTATTGCCTGCAGCACCGTGATATTTGACTGTTCTAGTTATGTTATTCCCTGTGGTATTTCTCATTGGCTTTCAATAATCTGCTTATTCTGTCATCCCCTCCCTCTCCCCTCCTTTTTATTTCTCTTGCTCTTCTCCTTTTTTCATCATTCATCTCTCACTGTTCTTGTTTCTTTTGTTCTGTCTGCATTTTTCTCTCTCTCTTCCATCCCTCATCTCCTATTGTTTATTTATCTATCTTGTCTGTCTTTCTCTCTTGCTCTCTTCTCTCCTTAATTTTTGTTCCATTTTTCTGTCTGTCTGTATTTCTTTCTTTCTGTTCCTCTCCTCCTCTCCTTCTCCTCTCTGTCTGCAGTCCCACTGGTAGCTACGCTTCGTCTGCGGAGCTGAGTCGCTGCAGCTCCCAGCTGAGCGAAGAGTTTGCCGGCGACTACGTTGAGCGAGAACTCTACGACGAGAACGACTCCTACCACTCCTGCCACTCGTCCGTCAGCTACAGCAAGGGCTCGCCCGACTGGGACCCCGACGAGACGCACGTGCCCGGTGCCTACTCGGACGAGGGTGGCTACAGCAAAGATGGCGGAGAGGAAGGCGCACTCTACGAGGAGGAGGACGGCGACCTCCTCTACGGTGCGGACGACCTCTATGAGGGCGAGGAGGAGGAGGTCATGTACGAGGACGAAGAGCTGGACTACCCGCTGGACGGCACGCTCAGCGAGGACCAGGAGCCGCCCTACACGCCCACACCCACCGGCACCACATCCAGGACACTCGACGTGCCCCCGGGTGGCACCGCCAACACTTCCGCTGCCAATGCCGCCGCCTCTAGGCCCCCGCTGGAGAAACAGGCCTCCATGCATGAGCCCCACCCTCCACAAGGGCCAACTGCCCCAGGCCAGCCTCCGGCACAGACTCAGAACCAGAACCAGGGCCAGGGCCCAGGCCAGCCCGGACCCCCCCGCACTGCCCAGCCTCAGCAGCAGCCCACCAAGCCCCCCGCCCAGGCTGCACCACCACCACAGCCGGCCTCCACAGGCCCCATCCCCTCCGTCCAGTCCTTTTTCGCCATGGCGAAGCCGCTGGCCGGGGTGTTCGGTCTGGGCATGTCCTCCAGTCCCCCCCAGCCCTCGGCACCTGCGCCCAAACCTGCCGCCCCAGCAGGCCAACCTCCACCCATGGCTCAGCAGCAGCAGCAGCAGGCACCGCCAGGCGCTAACGCTGGACCAGCTGCCCAAGCTAACGCAGGTCCTGGTGCACCTGGTGCTCCAGGGGCTCCTGCTGGGGCGCCCCCTGGTGGCCAGGTGAAACCCACAGACTCCACAGGCCAGCTGGCTCCAGCTCAGGGCTCCCCAGCTGGACAGGGACCCGCGGGGCAAACGACAGCTCAACCCACCACTCCTCCCTCGGAGGACCCCCAGTTCAGAGAGGAGCCCCCTCTAACTGATGAGCCACCTCTCACAGACGAGCTACCGCCCCTGGAGGAGGAGGAGTACCCACCGGAGCTGAGGGAGAGCCCCCCACGGTCCCCTCCAGCAGATGCTGAGGCTGAGCCACAACCGGAACCAGAGAGGTAGCGGACGCTAATAATGCTAGTGCTAATTCTGCTGGTGATTCACCAGTGTAATAGCAAAGGGAGTGCTTATTGCTATCAACATTAAAGTTACCATTTTAATGCCGGTGCTAACAGTTCATATGGTAATGGAATGGAATTATTATGCTATTGCTAATTTTCCTGAGGTTACGCATGCATACACTAATGATAATGACGTTCAGGCTGATGGCGTGAATGCTGATGAGGCAAGGGCTAATTAATGTTAATGGTGGTAGTAGGCTCATTCTCGTTTCTTACATAGGTTAATTGCTGCTAATGACACCGGACAATATCACTGTCTACTTTTAGAGGCTCAACAAAATGGAACAATAAATTCCTGAGCTTTAAACATTACTGTCATCAACATATGCTATTGTGGAGAGGAGAGCGTGTGATCCACAAGTGTTTTGAGGGCTATTCTGTGCCAGTCTGGGCTTACTGCCTCTTCCTGCAGTGTTTTATTTTTTATCTTTGTTACCTCTTTGACTCTGACTTTTAACAAGTACTAAATAAATAAAAGATAAATAAATAAATAAATAAATTCTCCTCGCTGTCCCCCCTTCTCTAGCGAGCCGGTGCCAGAGGAGCCGCGTGAACCTGTGGACCCTGCGGTCCGTGCTAAAGAGAACTGGCTAAGGATCTTCAACAAGGTCCGCCAGCAGCTGCAGGAGGTAGGCTAGCGCTAAGAGGCCTCGGCCATCTTACTATTTATGCTAATGCTAACTCTGGTTATAACCCCACTGCTAATGCTATCATCATGGCTGATGCTAACTGCTAATAACACTACACTCACCTAAAAAGGGTTCTGTAGATTATGACCAAACCTTACTGCAAAAAAAGACATGAAAAAATTGTCTTAGGTAACAGCTGTTGCATTGGTCATATATCCATAGTTTTCCATATCTGTACTGAATATGACACATTTCTAGTAGATGATAAAGTTTTATTGCATGAAAAGAACCCTTTTTATTGCGGAGTGTAACATCACTGCTAGTGCCACTGGCGCATCACTCTCCCCAAGAACCGATCAGAGAGATCGATTTGTGAACGGGGAAGGTGATTGGCCACTAAGTGGTTGATTGGCATCTGAAGCTCCCCTGGCCTCTCCATGATTTCACTATTATGAGTTTAAGTTGCACTGAAATTTAACATTGTCTGCATCGACTCAACTCTGCCTGAGCTAAGTGCCTGCTTATGTCAACAGCAACTACAGTATGATTATGACTTAGTTTCATTTTCTGTTTCATGAAAATCAAACAGCACTAACAGCTAAAAAACACCTGAATGAAGGAATGAGTTGCCAGTTATGGTTTATGTTTTTTGCGATATGACACACTGCTTTTCTACCTTTTGCTCCGTTCGTGCGTTTGTTTGTTTGTTTGTCGGTTTGTTCATTTGCTCCCCCACCACTCCACCTTTCTCCCCGCCCTGCCCCTCTCTGCATTGTTTTGTTTGTACCTCCTGCCCTCCACCATTTTTGTTTGTTTTTGTTTATGCTCTTTCTCCAGTTTGTTGTCATTGCCATAGCGGTTTGCATGCTCAACCAGCACGGGGCCGCAGGGAGCAGGTGGACAGGTGGGTGTGCAGACAGTACACACATCGTGTGTTTGTATCAGTGTGTGTGTGTGATTGTGTGTGTGTGTGTGTGTGTGTGTGTGTGTGTGTGTGTGTGTGTGTGTGTGTGTGTGTGTGTGTGTGTGTGTGTGTGTGTGTGTGTGTGTGTGTGTGAGAGTGTGTGTGTGTGAGAGTGTGTTTGTGTGTGTGTTGTGGTTTTGGAGCTGTAGCAGGTTTGCATCCTGATATCTATCACTACTGTATGCATCTGACTGACACACACACACACACACACACACACACACATACACACACACACACACACACTGTGGAGAGGATGGGACCAGCTTGAATTGCTCACCAAAGTCTCCACGGTGTGCAGGGACACAAAACTTTTGTTTTGTTCAGTGTGTGTGTGTGTGTGTGTGTGTGTGTGTGTGTGTGTGTGTGGAGTGGAGTGTAGACTCCAACCGTGGGAAAGCTTAAGAGAGTTCAGCACCTGGGGAACTGTGGTACATGTGGCTACAGCATCCATAACACATCTGGGTCCTAGTGCCCATACTCTCCCTCCTTCTCACTTCCTCTTTCACAATGAGAGCAAAAAAGGCTCTGAGATATTTACTTAAAAATAGAGAGTTCAGAACCCACACCCACCGTGTCGCCCGGCCTCTCCACGTTGCCAGGCCTCTCCATGCCATGTATGTGTGTGTGTGTGTGTGTGTGTGTGTTTGTGTGAGAGAGAGAGAGGGAAAGAGCGAGAGAGAGGCCTCCTTCTGGCTGGGCTCCAGTGTTGGCCTTAAGGTCTGTGTGGGGGCGGCTCTCTTGGGCCCCATGGTGCTCAGTGCTCAGGTGATTACATTACCCATGGTGCACAGGTGGTTTGGCTCAGACTTGGAACACAGACACACACACACACACACACACACACACACACACACACACACACACACACACACACACACACACACACACACACACCACACAGGAGTAGTAATGTGGCTCCAACACCACGGCAGGCTACAGGCTAGGTGGATACGACCACGCTGTTTGGCATGTAGTGAACCAGCAAGGTGTGGTGCATTGTGGGTCTACCAGTGCCAAGAGGGCTCAGTGTGACTATCATTTATTAATAATATATTATGTATGTATGCATTTAGCTGACACTTTTACCCAACGTGACTTACACGCAGGTACAGTTCCCCTGCGGGAAGTTCAGGGGGAGCCGGGAATCAAACCCACAACAGCATGCTAACCTAGTTTCGTAGCCACTTAAAGGGTCTGTGATGTGTAGCCATAGTGGTTGTGCTTAAAAGGTCTGTGTTGTTGGCAAGACATTGTTGATAGTTGAGTTCAACAGCCAATAACATTACACCCCTCCTGATGCATCATGCTGATTGGCTGCGACTAGGGCTGAACGGATATGGAAAATAATCTATTTGCGATTTTTCTTGCCAAAATTGCTATTGTGATGCGATATGCAATGACTTTTTAAGGTCTTTGTCTTCTGCATTATTCAACAAAGACAAGCAATACATCAGAGTATGGCCAAATATATTAGATTAAAAATATACTGTTCTTTCCCGGGTGCCAGACCTCTGTCATGACGACATGAGGTGATGCATGAATTGATGAATGGCATTTTTATTTAACTTCTATCACAATAGTCTTTTTGAACTTACAACCTTATAAACATCAGAACATGACGTACTGACTGAAATGAAAGTCAGTAGCAAGTCATTGTGTACAGCTTGCCGAGTTCACTCTCCGGTAGACTGTGTCAAATCTTTTGTCAAAGCTACTTTACGCTCCCGTGTCACGTGACCAGGGTGCTGCCTTTGTGGTTAGAACATCTTGTTTGATCATATCACATGCTTTACTCACGCATGCCACGTGAACAGAGTGTAATCGCTGCCTTTACGGTTAGAAAATCGCACTTGATCATATCGCGATATTATCACAAATGCAATATCGTTCAGCCCTAGCTGCGACTATTGAATGACTCGGCCTTGGTCTGAGGCATATTGGTTTCCATTTAAAGGGTGCTATATTTGCACAAACACACATACACTCACACACACACACACACACTCACACACACACACACACACACACACACACACACACACACACACACACACACACACACACACACACACACACACACACACACACATACACTCATCACTCGTACACACACGGGTGTGTATGTGGGCATTTGGACTGGTCCCCTGTGATGGTGTTCAAATAGAGAGTGAAGGTATCCCAGAAGGAGGTGGAGGATTCAGTAGGGATTTTCACAGCAGTGATTAGATCACACACACACACACACACACACACACACACACACACACACACACACTCAGCAGTGATTAGTCTCCTTAAATCACATTGGTTTGTCTCTCTCTGGGTTTCCAACCAATGTTTTGATATGAACACTGGCCATTCAAATAGTGCATGAGTTAAAATAATTTGAGTGTATGTGTGTGTGTGTGTGTGTGTGTGTGTGTGTGTGTGTGTGTGTGTGTGTGTGTGTGTGTGTGTGTGTGTGTGTGTGTGTGTGTGTGTGTGTGTGTGTGTGTGTGTGTGTGTGTGTGTGTGTGTGTGTGTGTGTGTGTGTGAGTACAGTATGTGTGTGTGCGTGTGTGCTTGTGCGCACACATGTGTATGTGTGTGTGGGTGTGGGTGAGTGGGTGTGTACAGTGTCTGTGTGAGTCTAACCCTCACTATGCATCTGACTACAGTAGGCATTATTTGATAGCACACGCATACACACACACACACACACACACACACACACACACACACACACACACACACACACACACACACACACACACACACACACACACACACACAAACACACACATTACAGACAACCCCCACACACATACTGCTTATCAAGCTGCTTATCAAGGTCAAATATCTGGTTTGCAAGTGTGTGTGTGTGTAGGTCTGTGTGTGTGTGTGTGTGTGTGTGTTTGTGTGTGTGGGTGTGTGTGTGTGTGTGTGTGTGTGTGTGTGTGTGTGTGTGTGTGTGTGTGTGTGTGTATGTGTGTGAAGGTCTGTGTCTGTGTGTCTGTGTTGAATTGATAACACAGAAGGTGGGAGAATGTTGAATTTCTCTCCCTGTATGTCTCTCTCCCACTCGCACACACACACACACACACACACATACAGTTGATATGTAAGGATAACGGTAACGATATAGGGAATGAATGGACGAAGCGGGGGCAAAGAACTCGGAGGCTGTTATCCCGCTTATCACCCAGTTGCCACAATAGGCAATAGCCTACTGTAGTCATCCCTTTATAGCACACAAAGGAAACAAGCAGTTCGGTTTAAAAAGAAGCCGACTTGTGCAGTTTGTTGTACTACTTTCTTTGATTCTGACAGTAATAACCAAAGAGCTTCACACCCTAGAATCTTTGGTAATAACGGTGGCTATATACAGTATATTGTTTACAGTTGATTGCCTTGTCGCTAAGTCTGAATAGTTACCATTGAAAGAGTAATATGAAACGGTGATTAATTTGTAATTTTTTTTTTATCAGATCTACTTCATAGGTGTCCCGTTATTCAGAATTAATAGCCACCCTTCCAGTCAATTAGAAATGAGTATTTCTTCTCTCCCTCTACATGCACACACACACAGACAGGCACAGAGAGAGAAACGCTGTTTAAATGGTTTTGTATGGATTGTGTGCAGTGGAGCATGCACACACACTTACGCTCTCTCTTTCTCTCTCCTTCTCTCTCTCTCTCTCTCTCTCTCTCTCTCTCTCTCTCTCTTTCTCACACATACACACACACACACACACACACAGTGTGGAGTGCTGTAGGGAAGTGAGTGTTGCAGTGATTGTGTGTGCAGTGGCCGTTTAAAAGAGATACGAGTCCCTTCTGGCTACACAAGATGATCTCCCATAACATTATTTTTTCCTTTTCTCTCTATCTCCTTCTTTCTTCCTCTCTTTGTGTTCCACTCTTTTCTTTACATCTTTCTTGCCTCTCTCTCTCTCTCATTCCTCCACTCTATTACCCTCTGGCTTTCCTCAATCTATCTCTTTATCTTTCCATTCTATCCCTCTCTCTCTCTCTCTCTCTCTCTCTCTCTCTCTCTCTCTCAGGAACGTGGAGAAACCTCCCAGTCTCTGTGGTTTAAAGGGGGGTAAGTTTGCCATCAATCACTCTCTTCCTCACACACACACACACACACACACACACACTCAGGTGTGTGGCTCAGTGGGGTGGACACAGATGCAGAGCTGACGGCCTCGTGCTGGTGCTCTAGAAGCAGGAGGAAGTCTACAGTATACCCCATTGTGTTCTAACAAGCTCTTGTTGTCCCTGTCTGGACACATATCCCAACACATATTGTGTGACAAATAAAAAAGGAAACAACACACGCTGTGTTGTCCCTATCTGGATAAAGGTGTGTTAAAAAAACAGTGCAAGTTGTGTTGTTTTCAACACATTCATCCTACCCTCAGCAGTACCTGTCCTCAGCAGTACCTATCCTCAGAAGTACCTGTCCTCAGCAGTACCTATCCTCAGCAGTACCTATCCTCAGCAGTACCTATCCTCAGCAGTACCTGTCCTCAGCAGTCTACCAGCAGTACCTGTCCTGAGTGGGACCTGTCGTCAGCAGTACCTGTCATCAGCAGTGCCTGTCCTGAGTGGTACCTGTCGTCAGCAGTACCTGTCCTCAGCAGTATCTGCCGTCAGTGGTACCCTCAGCAGTACCTGTCGTCATTGGTACCTGTCCTCAACAGTACCTGTCCTCAGCAGTACCTGTCCTCAGTGGTACTTCCCCTCGACTGCACCATATGTTCATGGCTGACTGGATGACTGATTGGCGAGTGGAAACATCCATCTTACTGTAACGTCACATGCTGCATAAGAGCTATTCCCATTTGCACTGATTCCTCTTCAGATGGCTCGTACAGCAATTCAAACATTAGGGAGACCGTAGCAAACCCACACACTGACAGCACTTTCCAAGCTGCTGGACTACTTGACAAACAGGCCAACTGTACTGCCAATGGAATCGTTATACAGAACAGGCCATCCAACAAAACACAAACCAGCATTCAGCGTTATCAATCCACGGTGTTAAAACACAAGTGATATCATATCGTCGGTATGGATATGTTTCCTTCTTACTTTCTGTCTCTGCCCATCTCTTGCTCTCTCACCCTCTCCCTCAATCCCTCTCTTTCTATCTCTCTCTCTCCCTCACTTCATTCTTCTCCTGCTCCCTCTCTTTTTTCTCTCTCCCTCATCTCTTCATCTCTCTCCTCCTCTGAGTGTTCTGCTGGATAGTAGTGGTGTTGAACAGATGTTTAATTAGCGCTTTCATCTCATCCAGCCCAATTAGACTCCAGAATTAAGCAGCAGCAGGCTGTGGCCTGTAACTGAGCCAGAACTGGCCCTGATGTGGCCCTGATGTGGAGTGAACCAGAAGGGAAGATAGAGGATAGAGCTGAGGATTGTTTACTACATGTCAGGAGGTGTCAGGCAGATAAGATGTTAGAATGCATAAAGCAACAGCAGCAGCAACAATAACAGCAACAACAACAACAGCAACCACAACAACAGCCACAGTAAACATGACACGTTGCCATCACTGGTCATTTAACTCCCCCCTCTCTCTTTCCCACTCTCTCATTTTTTCTCTCTTCATTTCCATTATAATTTCTCTCTCTCTCTCTCTCCTCTCTCTCTCTGTCTGTCTGTTGTCTCGTGTCCACACAGTGTATTCATTAAAGCGCTCTCATGCTCATTATTCTTGTGATTTCTCGTACAGACATCAAGCCGGGTTGAAAAAATGAGGTGGAGGAAAATCATAAATTCCAAAGATCACAGAATTCTGAATGAGATTTCCTGGAACCTGTCCTGTTTCCCACTGCAGTCTTTTACTGCTTACAGTAAACACCCCAGCTCAGCAGCAGCTCACACACACACACACACACACACACACACACACACACACACAGCTGCACGAGATCTCATAGGGGCCAACACACTCGGTGGTGTCATCTCCTGAGCACACTATTGAGATACAGTAGGACACAATCTACACCGTGACTGTGTGCTTTAAAGCCTGTGCTGATTGGTATTTTTTGTGAAAGTTTACACCTGGTTGATCAATGTGTGTGTGTGTGTGTGTGTGTGTGTGTGTGTGTGTGTGTGTGTGTGTGTGTGTGTGTGTGTGTGTGTGTGTGTGTGTGTGTGTGTGTGTGTGTGTCTCTACTCAGAATGATGGGAGGGGCGTTGTACAGTATTGACAGCATGCCGGACCTGCGCAAGAGGAAGGCCATCCCACTGGTCAGAGACCTGGTGAGCGCACACACACACACGCACAGATGAGCGCACACACACACACACACACACACACACACACACACACACACTCTCGGTCTCATCTTTTTGCTGTGTCTGTGTCTTCTATCAGACTTCCTGTCTTCTCCTTTTCCACCTGTTTTTCCTCACAGGGTTTGACATCCTGGGTTGCTTTCTGTCTCTCTCTCTCCCTCTCTCTCCCTCTCTCTCTTTCTCTCTCTCTCTCTCAATTCAATTCAATTCAAGGTTGCTGTATTAGCTTTTTCTATATCTCTCTTTTATCTCTCTATCTCTCTGCCTCTCTTTATATCTCTCTCTTTTCTTCTCCTTTTCTATCTGTCTCTCTCCTCCTCCATTACACTCCTCTCTATCCTTCTCTTTCTCAGCTTCATTCCCAGTTGTCCTTCATCGATCTCTCTCCTCACACTCTTTCTCTGCTTCCTCTGAGCATGTGACCTGATATCTATCTTTCTTCCTTTCTGTACTGGAGGAGTCTTACACACACACACACACACACACACACACACACACACACACATACATACACACAAAAGGAAAAACAATTGGAGATAGACACAATGAGTTTTGGTCAGACAGCCACAATGATTTTTTTAGACATTTTCAGGCTTCTCTGAATGAACTGGAGACATCTTTAGAGATGAATCAGTGGGTGTTGTTTTGTTCTAGGTCAGTAGAGGGGATTGGATTGTTGTTGCAGCACTGAAACTTCATACACCCCCCCTCTCTCTCCCTCTTCTCAATTTGATTCAATAACCC
>NC_084995.1:12838516-12841016 GCF_963854185.1 Sardina pilchardus
TAGCTGGTTATCATGGTGCAAACAGTGGGAAGAGAATGTGTTAGGGTACCAAAGAGATAGATTAAGTCTAGTTGGAAGAACTTGTAGTCTGGCTTTGGCTGCAAAAGTCAGTATGTCTTCATCAACAGCAGAGTTTTTAAGTATTGAGTGAGAGACAGTATGGTCTGCAGTAGGAAGGCAAGCAAGCTTTCCCTGTAATTTTAAATCAGTCCAATGTTGTTGCTGGCGCTGTTGTTGTAGCTTTACAAGGCACCTCCGTGCATTGTCAGGTGATAGATGATGTCCTGTACCCACAATAGTAGCCCTTACTGAGATTAAACAGTCAGTTATAAGGTCTTCAGAAACGATTACATTTTCTGAGTCAGGTTTAACCCAGTCCAGGGATACTCCGACTCTTACACAAAGGTCATTAAGATCAGGCCAATCTGACCAGACCCCAAAACCAGCACAGTGAGTCTCCATTTTAGAGTTAGATTTCCTTTTGAAGCCCAGGAAGCTTGGCTCACCCTCTCTTGCCAGGGGGACTTTGCGGCGTTTCATGTCCAGAAACAGAGAGGATCTAGCAAGCTCCCTGACAGTGTTGTCATCATTGTTCAGCATTTTGATGAGATGTGACAGTCTTGTTGCATTATATATCCACTCCACGTTTGGAACACCAAAACCCCCATCCTGTTTGGACTGGAAAATGATGTCTCTAGTAGTGTGAGTGTTCAGTCCGAACCACTTTCTCACTAAGGAGACCGTTTTGTTATTCAGTTGACTCAGTGTCTTGCTCATAAGATGGATGTTGGCGAAGAGATGTTGTATTCTAGACAGGGCAACCTGTCTGATGGCCTCCAGCTTCATGAGCAGAGGAAGTGGTGAAGCATCTATCAAGTCCAGCCTGGAAGTGAATTCAGTGGTTATGTACTCAACCTGCTCTTTCCACTCCCCAGCTATATTAAATTTGTGTCCTAAATATGTGTACGTCTCGTGCAGGTCATACACTCGGATCGGTTCTGTACTGATGGTAAACTCAGGATTTCGATCAGCTCTGGATTTGTACCAACGGTTTCCCCCACTTCTTCTCTGGTAGAGAACGGCACATTTTGACTGCTTGATTTGTAAACCTGACCAGTTCAGAAATGAGTCTGTTCTGGCAAGCATGTTCTTAATTACTGTCTCTTCCCGAGAGGCCAATTGGATGTCATCGGCATATGCTTGTACAGGATTAGGGGAAAACACACTGGGTGGGGCACAGTCACATAGCCACTCAATCCACCCGTTAGTGGCGAGTACAAAGTTGATGGCACTCCATGGGCAGCCTGTTTTTATGCCTACTTGGAGGGGTATTGGGTCTGTGAGTTGTTTTCCACAGATGACCTGTATGAAGGATGTACTGTAAACATCTTTTACTATTTCAATGAATACCTGAGGTAGTTGGATTTCCTCAAGAGCCTTAATCATGACATTGTGATTCAAAGTTCCGAAGGCGTCACGAAAATCCAGAAAGACAGAGTAAAGTTTGCAGGATTCATGCTTAAAATCATCTATCCCAGTTTTAAGACAAAATACATGCTCATTCATTCCTTGTCTGTTAATGTAGGCCTTCTGTTTTGGTGACAGGATGCTATTGTCAACTAGCCAGGGGAGCACACGAGACAGGACACACTTCATAAACACCTTGTAAATTGTAGGTAGGAGAGAAATGTCCCTCCATGTTGATGGATCGTTAGGTACATTGTCTTTTTTGGGAATACGATAAATCACTGCTCCTTTCCAGGACTCAGGCACTTTCTTATTTTCCAGGCAGACATTAAAAATGGATGTTAATGTGTTACAAATGTGTGCAGTCTTTAGGTTTTCATATGTGACTCCATCTATACCACATGCTTTGTTGTTTGGCAAGCTATGTAACACAGTCTCTACCTCAGTCATTGAGAAATGCATTGCGTTTGGAAAGTCAGTAGGATTTACACGTTGTAGGCTATTATCCCAGGGTGGCAATGGAAGAGGGTCGTTGATTGATGTTTGGCTTAGACATTTATTTTCGTAGTGGCTCGTTATCAGTGTGATATCGCTAGGACAAGGAGGTGGCTCGGGGTACTCGCTATTGTTTAGGATGATCTGAATGGCCTTTGATTTTCTATGCTGCCACAGGTAAGCAAGCTTATTTCTACTCACTCGTTTGTGACGCTTGTGGGTTGTAGTGGGGCCAAGCTGTGGCTGAATCGTGTCACGGATAAAACGCAGTTGCACCTCAATCCAGTCCGCGATGGTAAACGGTGTCAGGATTCCAGGCAGTTGTTGTTCGAGGGGAAACTTTTTAAGGATCCGCGTCACATATTTCAGCAACGGGAATCCAAGTTGCTTTTCTCCGTGAGTCACAGTTGAGAAAATGCCGTTCTTAAAAAACACGCCGATTAGCAGCTTTATCAGACGTGCCCATTCTCCCGGATCTCCAGAGGTAGCAAAGCGTCTCTGTTCTGGCCTGGTGTTCAGCCTGGCTCTGAAGGCTCTC
>NC_084995.1:12846016-12916016 GCF_963854185.1 Sardina pilchardus
ACACACACCACTGCCTACATTAAATAAGTAAAGCATAACCCCCTCTCCCGGACACTCACATACATTAGCACATGCACTATCTCACACGTGCGCGCACACACACACACACACACACACACACACACACAGACTTCGATCTACATACACACTCTCTCTCTCTCCCACACACACACACACACACACACACACACACACACAGACACATAGCTCTGCCCACATTAATAAGTAAAGCATATGCTCCCCCATATACATGAACACATACAACCAGACCAGTGGTTGCAAACTAAGACCCTTAGACAAAGACTAACCCCCGCATACGTACACAGACAAAGACTAACACCCGCATATGTACACACACACACACACACACACACACACACACACACACACACACACACACACACACACACACACACACACATACACACACAAATACACACAAACACACACACTCCCACACACACACACACACTCCCACACACACACACACACACACACACACACACACACACACACACACACACACACACACACACACACACACACATATCCATTAACCCTCTGCTCTTGCCTGAGTCAGCAGTCCTCCCAGGCTGGAGTATTGATGGAATGGGGTGATGCATGATGGGTAATGTGTTGTAAATGGCTCTGCCTGCTCTTAACTGGGCGCTGATTAGTCCAGTGGCCAGCCCATCACTCCACTGATGAGCAGCGCCTTATAAGCTGATTTACTGGAATAACATATACTACAGGCTGTTAGAAACAAACAAGACATTCACACTCAAGTAACCACAGGAGTTACATAGCAGTATCAAGCATTACTTGGAAATAATTTATTTTCATGTATGCTTTGCTATACTGTATATTATTGATCTCCTGATTTCCTATCTTCGATAGCAGACACGAAAGTATATTACTGTGAAAGAAATCATCATCAGTAATCATTAAAGCCCTTAAGTAATAGCCTACTATGTGTATTAATTTAGTAATGTGATATTCCGTTGATTTGTTGTTAATGTATATCCCTATAAGTGTTGTTGATGTACAGTACATCACGTTTAAGTGTTGTTGATATACATCACATATAAGTGTTGTTGATGTACATCACGTATACAGTAAGTGTTGTTGATGTACATCACCTGTAAGTGTTGTTGATGTATATCACCTGTATGTTGTTGATGTATATCACCTGTATGTTGTTGATGTATATCACCTGTATGTTGTTGATGTATATCACCTGTATGTTGTTGATGTACATCACCTGTAAGTATTGACCCGATCTCTCCTGTCCTCTTGGCGCCGCACAGTTCCAGGTGACGTCTGAGCACGCTCTGTTCTCCTGCTCCGTGGTGGACGTCTTCTCCCAGCTGAACCAGAGCTTTGAGATCATCCGCAAGCTGGAGTGCCCCGACCCGCAGATAGTGGGCACCTACATGAAGAGATTCGCCAAGGTGCCCATCACGTAGACTCATATACTTACACACCTCAGATAGTGGGCACCTACATGAAGAGATTCGCCAAGGTGCCCATCACGTAGACTCATATACTTACACACCTCAGATAGTGGGCACCTACATGAAGAGATTCGCCAAGGTGCCCATCACGTAGACTCATATACTTACACACCTCAGATAGTGGGCACCTACATGAAGAGATTCGCCAAGGTGCCCATCACGTAGACTCATATACTTACACACACCTCAGATAGTGGGCAGCACCTACATGAAGAGATTCGCCAAGGTGCCCATCACGTAGACTCATATACTTACACACACCTCAGATAGTGGGCAGCACCTACATGAAGAGATTCGCCAAGGTGCCCATCACGTAGACTCATATACTTACACACACCTCAGATAGTGGGCACCTACATGAAGAGATTCGCCAAGGTGCCCATCACGTAGACTCATATACTTACACACACCTCAGATAGTGGGCACCTACATGAAGAGATTCGCCAAGGTGCCCATCACGTAGACTCATATACTTACACACACCTCAGATAGTGGGCACCTACATGAAGAGATTCGCCAAGGTGCCCATCACGTAGACTCATATACTTACACACACCTCAGATAGTGGGCACCTACATGAAGAGATTCGCCAAGGTGCCCATCACGTAGACTCATATACTTACACACCTCAGATAGTGGGCACCTACATGAAGAGATTCGCCAAGGTGCCCATCACGTAGACTCATATACTTACACACCTCAGATAGTGGGCACCTACATGAAGAGATTCGCCAAGGTGCCCATCACGTAGACTCATATACTTACACACCTCAGATAGTGGGCACCTACATGAAGAGATTCGCCAAGGTGCCCATCACGTAGACTCATATACTTACACACCTCAGATAGTGGGCACCTACATGAAGAGATTCGCCAAGGTGCCCATCACGTAGACTCATATACAGTGCCTATAGAAAGTCATCATACCCTTTTGAAATAGTTACTTTTTTTGTCTTACAGCCTGAAATCAAAACCCATTTAAAAAAAAATCTTTTCCAGTTTTATTAACAAATTTAGCTGTACAACATCAAAATAATGAAAAAAAAGTAAACAGTTCTGAAAATTAATCAAAAAATAAAAACTAGAATAACAGGGTTGGAAAAGTCATCATACCCCTGACTTAATACTTTGTAAAGCTTCCTTTTGCTTTCATTACAGCCATAAATCTGTTTGGATATGTCTCTATTATAGCTTTGCACACCTAGATAGGGAAATATTTGCCCAATTTTCCGTGCAGAAATGTTAAAATTTAGTCAAATTCTGTAGGGAATGGCGATGGACTGCTCTCTTCAAGTCAATCCACAGATTTTCTATAGGATTTAAGTCAGGGCTCTGACTTTGCCACTCAAGGATATTCACCATCCTATCCTTAGGCCACTGCTTTGTTCTTTTGGAAGTATATGTTTAGGATTATTGTCGTGTTGGAAGGCGAATGACCTCCCCATCCTCAGCTGTCTAGGAGAGGGACGCAGGTTTTCCTTAAGAATTTGGGTGTACTTGGCAGCATCCACTTTCCCTTCTATCCTGACCAATTGCCCAGTTCCCGGTGAAAAGAAACATCCCCACAACATAATGTTGCCCCCACCATGCTTCACACTAGGTATGGTGTGTTTTGGGTGGTGTACTGTGTTGGTTTTCGCCAAACATTGCGCTTGGAGTTCAGTGCAAAAACACATCTGGAATATTCTGTCACCATGTGGAAAAAGCTTTTATGGTCAGATGAGACTAAGATCGAACTTTTTGGAGACTAAGATTGAAGTTTTTGGACTGAGCTCCAGGCGCTAACCAAACACAGTATACACACCCAAACACACCCAAAACACACCATACCTACTGCGAAGTATGGTGGGGGCAACATTATGTTGTGGGGATGTTTCTCTTCAGTGGGGACTGGGCAATTGGTCAGGATAGGAGGGAAAATGGATGCTGCCAAGTACACCCAAATGATTGAGGAAAACCCGCAGCCCCCATGCTAGACAGCTGAATATGGGCAGGTCATTCGCCTTCCAACACGGCAATGGTCCTAAACATACTGCCAAAAGAACAAAGTAGTGGCTTGAGGATAGGATGGTGAATATCCTTGAGTGGCAAAGTCAGAGCCCTGACTTAAATCCTATAGAAAATCTGTGGATTGACTTGAAGAGAGCAGTCCATCGCCATTCCCTACAGAATTTGACTAAATTTTAACATTTCTGCACGGAAAATTGGGCAAATATTCCCCTATCTAGGTGTGCAAAGCTATAATAGAGACATATCCAAACAGATTGATGGCTGTAATGAAAGCAAAAGGAAGCTTTACAAAGTATTAAGTCAGGGGTATGATGACTTTTCCAACCCTGTTATTCTACTTTTTAATTTTTTATTAATTTTCAGAACTGCTGACTTTTTTTTTCATTATTTTGATGTTGTACAGCTAAATTTGTTAATGAAACTGGAAAATATATATTTTTAAATGGGTTTTGATTTCAGGCTGTAAGACAAAAAAAAAGTAACTATTTCAAAAGGGTATGATGACTTTCTATAGGCACTGTACTTACACACACCTCAGATAGTGGGCACCTACATGAAGAGATTCGCCAAGGTGCCCATCACGTAGACTCATATACTTACACACACCTCAGATAGTGGGCACCTACATGAAGAGATTCGCCAAGGTGCCCATCACGTAGACTCATATACTTACACACACCTCAGATAGTGGGCACCTACATGAAGAGATTCGCCAAGGTGCCCATCACGTAGACTCATATACTTACACACCTCAGATAGTGGGCACCTACATGAAGAGATTCGCCAAGGTGCCCATCACGTAGACTCATATACTTACACACACCTCAGATAGTGGGCACCTACATGAAGAGATTCGCCAAGGTGCCCATCACCTAGACTCATATACTTACACACACCTCAGATAGTGGGCACCTACATGAAGAGATTCGCCAAGGTGCCCATCACGTAGACTCATATACTTACACACCTCAGATAGTGGGCACCTACATGAAGAGATTCGCCAAGGTGCCCATCACGTAGACTCATATACTTACACACACCTCAGATAGTGGGCAGCACCTACATGAAGAGATTCGCCACGGTGCCCATCACGTAGACTCATTATACTCACACACGTCATGAGGTGAATGGTATCCAATATGTACTACTGGAGTTGGGTGATTTTGTAAGTTTGGACTGAAAAAAGCAAATTACAGAAATTAACATTTGTGACATTTGTAGTGATAAATGATGTAAGTGCAACATAACTGTGAAAACGTATGGTTTGTGAGTGGACAGTGATCACCAGACTTGAGGTCTACAGGGACCAGCAGTGAGGACCGGAATTGTTGTCAAGATACACACACACACACACTCGCTGCACACACACACACACACACACACAGTAATAGTGGTTTACAGAGGTGATTAGGAGGGAGAGGAATGGATGTGTGAAGTGGTAATGATCGCTGAAAAGAGGCTCAGTGATGAGCACACACACACACACACACACACTTGTAATAGTGTATGAAAGGCAGTGTGATGAATAGGGCTCCCTCTCTCTCAGTGGTAATGGCAGGCAGGGCTATTCTCATTAAAGTGACTTAATCAGGACTCAGGCAGAGCAGCAAGGGCACAGCTCTCCATTTAACTCTGATGGAGGGAGAGAGGGAGGAAGAGAGAGAGAGACAGAGAGGGAGAGAGAGATAGAGGGAGAGAGAGAGAGAGGGGGGAGGTCTGTGTGTAGAGTAAGCCCTTATCCTCCTGTTTGCACTCCACAGGGGGTCACATCTAAATGTCGGGGATTCAAGGGTTTTAATGTCGCTCCCGCTCATCCGTCATCTTTTATCCCTCGTTCCTTCTCTCTCTCCTATGCCACTAAATCACTCTCCTACACTCTCTTTCTCCCTCCATCTTTGCTCTGTCTCTGTTTCTTTCCCTCACTCTCTTTCTCCCAACCTCCCTCTCTCTCTCTCTCTCTCTCTCTCCATCTCAGACAATTGGCAATGTCCTTGTATCCTATGCTGACATCATCACCAAGGACTTCCCTAATCATTGTTCCAAGGAGAAAGTGGTACGTACACTCACGCACACACACACATGCACACACACACACACAAATGCACACACACACACACACACACACACACACACACACACACACACACACACACACACACACACACAAAAGCACACACACACATACACACACACACACACACACACGCGTACACATGCACAGATGCACACACACATACACACATCAATTTGCATATTGCTACACACATTATTTGATGGTGGGCAGTCTGTATGTCAGGAAACATTAGTTGTAAGTTTTAAGCATGTGACGTGTGCGTGCATGCGTGCATGCGTGCGTGCGTGCGTGCGTGCGTGCGTGTGTACCATCTGCTAACTTAATTGTGTTGTGTCGTGCGTTTAGCCTTGCATCATCATCAATAACATCCAGCAGCTCCGAGTTCAACTGGAGAAGATGTTTGAAGCCATGGGAGGAAAAGATGTGAGGAACCCTCTCTATGTCTCTCTCTCTCTCTCTCTCTCTCTCTCTCTCTCTTTTTGTCTGTCTCTCTCTCTCACACACACACCCAAACACACACACCCAAAAACACCCAAACACTTATTTCCATTGTGGGACCACAATGGAAATAAGTGGGACCACAATGGAAATAAGCCTCAAGGCTTTTTTGTGTAATCCTGACTTTCTTGTTGAAAGAGATGGTGCGGTCTATGATCTGTATCATGTTCTTTTATTTTAAATATGAGTTGGTCAAATAAATCAAATCAAAAAAAAAAAATACACACGCATACAGACGGACATGCACAGAGATGCAGAGATATACTATGCGACTCTTACGAGTGTGTGTTTGTGTGTGTGTGTGTGTGTGTGTGTGTGTGTGTGTGTGTGTGTGCAGCTGAACGTGGAGGCCAGTGACTTTATGAAGGATCTGCAGGTGAAGTTGAATAATGTGATGGATGACCTCAGCCGAGTCTTTGCTGTCAGGTAACTTACAGGAATGTCTCCTTTTACTTCTAGAAACATCTAGTCATAGCACTCTGAAAGAGTTGCTGCAGTCTGCAGCAGACTTCAATAGTCTCATACTAGCCTCAAGCCAGCTAATTTCATGCTAGTCTGTCATTAGTCTCTCACAAGTCTCTCATTGTAGGACTATGAACCATGCTAGTTTCAGGCTAGTCTAAGGCAGGTTTTATATTTCATATTAGTCTCCAGGTTAGCTCCAAGCTTGTAGGTGAAGGCTTGTAGGCTTTTACCTGTGTTTGACGTGTGTGTGTGTGTGTGTGTGTGTGTGTGTGTGTGTGTGTGTGTGTGTGTGTGTGCAGTTTCCAGCCCCACATCGAGGAAAAGGTGCGCGAGATGGGAGATATCCTGAGCCAGGTTAAGGGCACCAACGTCCCTGCCAACGGCAACGGCGCCATCGCCGCAGATGCAGACAATGTGCTCCAGCCCATCATGGACTTCCTGGACAGCAAGTAAGAGTCATACACACACACACACATACACACACACACCCACACACACACACACACACACACACACACACACACACACACACACACACACACACACTCACACACACTGGAAGTGTACTGTATGTTTAAACATCAGTAATGATTAATGCTTGTGTGTGTGTGTGTCAGTCTGTCTCTGTTTGCTAAGATCTGTGAAAAGACAGTACTGAAGAGAGTCCTTAAGGAGCTGTGGAAGCTGGTCATGAACACCATGGAGAAAACCGTTGTGCTGCCCCAACTCTCTGACCAAACGGTGAGAGCGCACACACACACACACACACACACACACACACACACACACACACACACTCACATAGTAATACTATCCAATCCCTCTGATCTTATGTGAAGACCAAAATGACAGACCTGCCAACCTGTACGCATTTTGCGGAGCAACCACGCATTTTCACATCAAAGTATGCCAGGATGAGTACTTTACTTAAAACTACACAAAAACGATCAAATTTCTCTGGAAAGCTCTCTGGAATGTGTGAATTAGAATCTCCTGCAGATCTATTTCATGTGAGAGTGAGAGAAGGAGAGAACATGACAAGTGACAAGAAAGACAGTCAGGGTAGTGATCGGCCTCTGTTTATTTTTGTGGCCAAAGGGTTAAATAGATGAAATAGCTCAGGATTGTTAAAACAGATTGTCAAAATTATAGAGCTACTGTAAAAGATTCAGTTTGGATCAAATTTAGAGAGACGTGACATTTAAAGGTAAACTGTGCAATGTTTTTTCAGTTAATCAATTCGTTCCATACTGTTATATATTGTTAAATTAGTCATTACCGGTCGAACGATGGTGACGAAATCACCAATCCTGCATAGTTTCCCTTTAAGATGGGTCACTATCCAAAATGCATCTTGCGTGTATGGCCATGTCTGTTTTTGGCTTGTGGTGCTACTCAAACAAATTCTTCAGGGTTGTCAGGTCTGTAGTGATGACCCTACACACTCTTACACAGGTTTAGTTGATCTTTAGTTCCCCTGAGATGTTCACACAATTTTCTCTTCTACAGGAAAGTGGGAATTGCAGTTGTAGAATGAGTTCTTTTTCTAATCTATTTCTCTCTAACCTGCTATTCTCTCTGTTTCTCATACATCTCTACTGTCACCTACTCATCATTCTCCACAGATGATTGTAAGTACATCACCCTGTGTGTGTGTGTGTGTGTGTGTGTGTGTGTGTGTGTGTGTGTGTGAGAGAGAGATAGATAGAGAGAGAGAGTGAGTGTGTGTTTGTCTGTGTGCCTGCCCACCTCACTCCTGACCTCATTTCCTGCGATGACCTCGTATCCTGTTCACTCCATTCCTATCCTCCTCTTCTCTGTCCTCCTCACTCGTCTCCCTTTATCCCTCGTTTCTCTCCTGAAGCAGCACCAGCATGTGTCCCCCTGGACCAACCCGAGACAACCTCCTTTACCCTCACAGCTGACTGGCTGGCTCTTTCCCTCTGTCTGTCTGTCTGTCTTCTTTTTGTGCACAGCTTCCTATCTCAGGACAGTCTGTGTGTCTGTCTGTCTGTGTATCTGTGGGTATGTCTGTATTTGAATGCCCTAGTAACCTGCTTGGGGTACGAAACATGAGCCTAAAGGTCTAAGATGGCATGAAACCAAAGTTTTTATAGGCATGTCTGGTGGCCAATGGCTTTGTATTGTCAATACATATATAATTATTTGTATTGTCAATCATTCTGTTTCTGGTTACTTACATTACTGGAAGGGGCGGGATATATGTAGGCAACTACCATATTGGCGTTACAAACTAACCACACACATTTCTATGGAGAATTCCTTGATTGCTCCTCATTAAGTCTCTGATAAAACAACCACAAATGGTACATTTAAAGTATTTTTGCAAAAAATATAATGATAGCAAAAATACAAATGAATCAGAAACTAAAGCTGCAAAACCAAGTCAAAGCACAAGGACTCTAAAGCAGCCCCTGGTAATCCCCAGCCCTCTCCATAGCTCTGAGAGCAGGCAGGAGCCACGCCAACGCCATGGGTCACAGTGGGAGGGGCGTGGCTAATGCTGAGTGGCAGGGCAGAGCGTGGCGTGGCAGCAGCAAACCCAAAATGTCAAAGTGCGCGTTCCATCAGTGTTTACGCATCAATCACCCACAGGACGATCTGAAACAAAACAGCCAACGGCAAACACAGAACAACAAAGAAACTGGCAGCAAACACACACAGGGATGAAACACCTACCTCTGACATGTCTGTCTGTCTTTCTGTTTTTTTTCTTCTCCCTGTAGCCTACTCAGCAACTGTCTGTCTGTCTAAGTGTTTCTTCGTCAGTGTGTGTGTGTCTATCTGTCCTGATAGCTGGTCAGCAGTCTCCCTACAGCAGACTGTCTGCAGTGTTATGCAATCCTCTTTCCCTTTTCCTTCTCACAATCTCCTTCCTCCTCCTCCTCCTCCTCTTCCTCTTCCTCACTCAGCAGCCACACCCTTCCTGTCTGACCTCACCCCAACCCCTGCAGTGAGAGACTTGTTTTCATTTGCTGTATGGCACAGGTATGCTATACTAGTCCTGAAGTCTGACCGCTGCTGATAACTGATGCTCCAGCGCTGCCTTAGTCTTGACCTCTGACCTCTGCTGAAGCGGCGAGCGCTGTGGGTAGATGGATCTGGCCGATGGCGAACAGGCAGGTCACGGATGCTGACCGCAGGAGCTCTGAGGTAGCAGAGGCACAGCCAGCCGATCAGAACAGAAGTCGGAGGAAGAGGGTCAGGCTTGGCAGCTGGCTGCGCTGTGAGAGGAGTTTTGGTTCCGCTGCAGTAGTTTGGGGGCAGACACGTGAAGCATCAGTCAGTCACCGCTGAAAAGCTGGAAGCTAAAAGTCTCCACAAGCAGTTTTCCCCCGAATCTAATCCACAACAATATTCTCATCATGCCCCTGGACTTTAGCATAGAATTAACTAATGCTGATCAATAACACCAATCAATTCTCTCTCTCTCTCTCTCTCTCTTTCTTCCTCTCTCTCTCTCTCTCTCTCTCTCTCTCTTCCACTCTCTCTCTCCCCCCCCTCTCTCTCTTTCTTCCTCACAGGGCACACAACTCATCTTTAATGCTGCCAAGGAGCTCGGTCAGCTCTCCAAACTCAAGGTGAGGATCCACTGCAGTTTAGAACACTCTCTCCACTAACTGGGGCCATACCACACCACTACAACACCATACCGTTACATTACATACCAGCATCGGAGGGCTCACAACAGGATTACAGCAGAGCTGTTCATACACACACACACACACACACACACACACACACACACACACACACACACACACACACACACACACACACACACACACACACACACACACACACACACACACACACACACACAGAGACATATTACACATATTACACGTGTATTTTTGTTAATCTATTTGATTCTGTTTTGCTGATGTGGACTCTGTTACTTTGTGTGTTTGGTTGTGTGTGTGTGTGTGTGTGTGTGTGTGTGTGTGTGTGTGTGTGTGTGTGTGTGTGTGTGTGTGTGTGTGTGTGTGTGTGTGTGTGTGTGTGTGTGTGTGAATGACACAGGAGCACATGGGACGAGAGGAGGCCAAAGCCCTGACGCCCAAGCAGTGTGCGGTCATCGAGCTCGCCCTGGACACTATTAAGGTACAACATCACCATTACCAAATGCACCACACAAGTGCACAAACAAACAAGCAAGCAAGCAAAGAAACATGTCCATTGTTTTCACTGTATCACTTTCACCTTTAACAAAACATTTTATTTATTGGGGCAATTGCCTTGTCGCCAGTTTGGAGTTTAACACGGTTTTAAACTGGAGTTGGAGTTGGGAGTTGGAGTTTAAAACCGTGTTAAACTTTTCACACTGCAGTCTCTTGGAGGAAGTCTGTGTTTGTGTATAGACACCCATGAGAACTGTGCAATCTCTGCTTTCATTGATATACGGATGTAGATCTACAGCTTATAGATAAACAAATAGAGGAATGGGACAGATGGTTGGAGTGGTGGATTGCTCTCGGTGTTGATGATGCCAACCCAACATCATGTGTGCCTGTTTCCCTCCTGTGCAGCAATACTTCCACGCGGGTGGAGTGGGTCTGAAGAAGACCTTCCTGGAGAAGAGCCCCGACCTGCAGTCGCTGCGCTACGCCCTGTCCCTCTACACGCAGGCCACCGACAAGCTCATCCGCAAGTTCATCCAGTCACAGCACACTCAGGGTACATAGTCCTCCCTCTGTCCACCACTTTATATCTCTCCCTCTCTCTCTCTCTCTCTCTCGCTCTCTCTCTTTGTCTCTTTCTCTCTGCCTCTTTTTCTTTCTCTCTCTCTTTCTCTTTCTCTCTCTCTCCCTGTCTCTCTCTCTCAATTCAGCACTGTTTTGTTTTGTTAGCATGACTGTAGGTACAGTGTTGCCCAAGCACAGCAATAAAACATCATTGAACATTGAACAGTGAAACGTTGAAAAATGTTTCTGTTTATCTGCTTATCTGTTAGGGAACGTTCTTTCATGTGTTAGATCTCCAAACTGTGGGACTGATTGCAGTGTTTGATTGCAATATATACATTCAGAAGTCCTGTATTCCTCTTCTCCTGTGTCTAACACCCTAATGTGTGTTTCTCTCCCTCTCGCTCCAGTCTTCGGAGGTAAAGGGAAAAGGTACACAGCCAACGAGGAGACTTTACCAGAGAAAGGTGAGCACACGGAGTACACACACACACACACACACACACACACACACACACACACACACACACACACAGCTGGTAGGAGCTAATAACAGAATAAGAACATGGAACTGTTCTGTGTTGGAATGGTGGGCGCTGGCTGTGTGTCATGCTTTTAGCCTTCTCCTTACTGAACGGTAGAATGACACGGCAGAGATGGGGGACTCGAGTCTAGTGACTTGACTCGAGTCAGACTTAAGTCGCCAGATTGAGGACTTGTGACTTGCTTGATCAACTGTGAGAAAAGACTTGACTTGACTTGGACTTGCTACTCATGACTTGAGACTTGACTTAGACTTGCATGCAATGACTCGACAAGTCATTGCTGTCTTGGTTAATTGGTGAATAATAATAATAAAAACTATTTTAGATTGGATATTTCCTGTTGCATGTGGGCGAACCTGGCAACCTCTCTACTAGGTGCTAGGTGACGCGCCCGCCATCTACAGTAGAGCGGTCGGGGTTAAGAAGATGGAAGCTGTTACCAGTTTCCAAAATCATAACATTTGGATTTAAAGACTATTCAACTCAACAAAAGAAACGAAAAGAAACGCAAAGTGTGCAGCGCAAAAATATCCGACACATCCAGCACCACGTCAAATTGTATCCGCCATTTCCGACTACACAAAGAAAAGTAAGAAATGTCTCTAGCTAATTTCACATTATTTTTTTAATCTAACGTTAGCTAGCAGCTAACATCCATCTCCATCAGTCAAACGTGACAAGAGCTTGCTGTTTGCATCACAGTTTTATCATGTTGACTTAGTTTCACATTGATCCCGCCTATCAAATAACAGACAATTTGACTGAAATACGGTATCTGAAAATCACTGCGCAAACCTCCTCCAAGCGAACAGATCACCTCCTCTTGCATCCATCCATACCTTTTTGAGTTATCTTGCGAACAGACAAACATATACAGACAACCCAACAAACCCCGATAAAAACATTGGTGGAGATAAAAACTTCGAAACGGTCTTTGTCCCGACGCACATAATTGTCGACATTCTCGATAATGTCGAGGGGAAGCTGAGACAAATCATGCATGACTGCAAGTAGGCGACTTCTTTGCGTTTGGATGAGAGTAGGCTATGTGATGGATGTTACATCACATCTGTACTCTCACCATGGGTGTTAGAAAATGTCTATACATTCTTAAAAATGGAGTGGGAGCATACAGTAAATGCATTGAATATGAGGCTATGTTGCACTAACTGGTTTTCAGTTTTGTGCTATCATTGAATGGTGATTTATGTGAGCCCTTTGCACTGAAATTAATACTTTTCACTCATGTGGCTGTAAAATACTTGTATTTGTCGTTAGGGAATGTATAGGCCTATTAAAAATGCATTTGAGCATGAAATGTATATACTGTATGTTATAGGCTACATTTAATTCTTATTCAGAATTATTTTGTAGCTTCTCTCATGTCAGATGTGCAAAAGTGCGCAGCAACATTTGGCCCTCTGATGGTGATGATAAAAATTGTGGCCCTCTTAGTCATGAAAGTTGCCCATCCCTGGTCTACCACATCAATGTAGCTGTTAGTTTGTTAGCGCTAGCTGCTTTAATTTTTGTTAAATCATAAAGTATAACAGCCAAACAACATGCACAAACCCTATTACTGTAAATGTATGTCAAATGTCAAATGTCAAATTTATTTGTATAGCACAATTTACAGACGGCTGAGCCGCACCAAAGTGCTTCACAGTAAAGTGCAAATATGCAGAGAGTAAGTAAAAAGAGACACACATTTAGTTAAAAAGATAAAAAGAAACAAATAAAAACAAAAGGAGAGATATCAAAAGGTGACCATGGGACACTGTAAACAGGTGATTAAAAGAAGGGGACCCTAATTAAAAGCAAGTGCAAAGAGATGGGTTTTTAACAGGGATTTAAAACTGTGCACAGACTGGGCCGCACGGATGTGGAGGGGGAGGCAGTTCCAGAGACTAGGGGCTGCAAATGTATGTATGTATAAGTATATGAGAGATGTATGACATAAATGAGAAATGGGCCACTTTCAAGAGTAAATAGTAGCCTAACATAGAAGTGTCTCCATCTCATTTCCATATGGTATTTATTAATGGAATATTATGCAATGAAAACATGAGCTAAACACACATACACAGACTCTGTCTGGTAATTTGGTACACCAGGCCAGTCGTTCCTAGTAATTCTGATCCTGCTGGTCCTAGTGAGCATTTTTAATTATTCTTTAGCCTCATATCCCCTTCTTATGTGTTAGCCCTTTTGTGCAAAGGAGGGCTACATAAAACTGCCGTCTCTTCAAGTTTTAAGACGGTTGTCTTCCAGCTTATTATATGACTTGACTTGTGACTTGCTTGACCTAAGCTATGACTTGACTTGACTTGACTCGACCTAAGCTATGACTTGACTTGACTTGACTCGACCCTCACAAAAACGACTTGGGACTTGCTTGAGACTTGAAGGTTAAGACTTGAGACTTGCTTGAGACTTGCATATGTGTGACTTACTCCCATCTCTGTGACACGGCCAATTTTTTGGTTCTAGCTCTGGACCAAAGTACCGTGTTCTGAACTGTTTTTTGTTGGGTCGAAAAACACTCCGAACTGTTCAAATGTTAGTCCGCGAATGTGAATGGAACCGGTTGTCAGTCACTGGAGAAGGGCTATCAGTGGTCAGTGATCTGGGTGTCTGGACAGCCTAGTAACCTGGACAGTCTTCCTGTGGCTGTGGCTTAAGGCCCTGAGCAGCAGTTGCAAAGAGTGAAGCGGTTTTGGTCTCTGCGGAGAGCGTGAGGATGAAGGTGGACGCCTCCTGTTCTGTTGGCGTCTGGCCCTCTCACTGGACTGAGCACGGTTGCCGGGGCCAACAGCGTGTTTTATGAGAATGATCGTTCATTATGGGATGTCTGCTTCCGTTGAGCAGGTCATTGAGAGGAGGATGTTACCCCTGGCAACCTGCCTGCCACCCTCTCATTAGATTAGAAAACCCCTTCATACACACACACACACACTCACGCTGCAGATCTGGAGGAGCACCTCCTGTAGGACAGTGTGTGTGTGTGTGTGTGTGTGTGTGTGTGTGTGTGTGTGTGTGTGTGTGTGTGTGTGAGTCAGAGGTCTGCGGCTGTAAGCTAGAAGCTCCCCATAAAGGTACTTTACTGCCCAGTTTTATAAGATTGGCTGTTTTTGTCTAGCACACTCATCCATCTTAAAACCCTTTAATCTGGAAATGGACCTACCTCTGCCCCTCATATATTCCTCCTCCACCCTTCCATCCACCCATTCATCCATCCCTCCCTCCATCCATCCATCCATCCCTCCCTCCATCCATCTGTCCTCTTCTGCACCTCTGTTTCTGTGTGGATGCTGGCAGGGATGACACCTCTCTCCAGGTCACCTCATCTCTGATAGGAGCATCTCATGATTAAACACACCACCATACACACTCACACACACACACACACACACACACACTCTCTCACTCACTCTCTCACTCACTCTCATACATACACTCACACACACATGATTCTGGCAGTGTAACACCAGCCGGGATGCTGCCTTGTTCTCTTGTCTGGTTCTAAGGGTTAAGACTGTGTGTGTGTACGTGTACGTGTACGTGTACGTGTGCGTGTGCGTGTGCGTGTGCGTGTGCGTGTGCGTGTGCGTGTGCGTGTACGCGCGTGTGTGTGTGTGTGTGTGTGTGTGTGCGTGTGCGTGTGCGTGTGCATGTGTGTGTGTGTCCAGACCCGCTGTCTCCACCAGTCGTGTGCTGTTCTACTGCACAATTCCATGCCACTCCCATCACTCCCCACTCAGCCCAGTCTCCCCACAGAGCGTCCGCGTCACCTCTGACCCCATGGGACAGCGTCCACGGTGACCGGTTGTTAGGGAAGTGAGCTCAGTGTTTCCTGCCTGTGGTGGTGTCTTAGGGAGTGGCCACACCAGGCTCTGCAGAAATATTCTCTGGCTCCACACTGCACCCTTGTGGATAGTGTTGTCTCCTGCAGGCTCAGTGCAAGATCTCAAAGGAGCTTCACTGTTGATATCCACAGACATACGGAGAGCATGTAGGGACGCAGTTCCTGAGGTTTTACGTGCTTTAAGAACCAGGAATTAATGTCTTTGGATGGAGTAAATGGAACGTGTGTGTGTGTGTGTGTGTGTGTGTGTGTGTGTGTGTGTGTGTGTCCATCTGTTAAGATGTTTGCTACCAAGGACACTGTGTGTGTACAAACTGTATTAATGTCTTAATTTTACAGTCTATGTTTAATGTCTATGCTTGTGTGAGTGAGTAAGTGTGTGTGCGTGTGCGTGTGCGATGTGCGTGTGCGTGTGCGTGTGCGTATGCGTATGCGTATGCGTATGCGTGTGCGTTGTCTATCTGACAATATGTGTTGTATGTTCTCTGCAGCCTCAGGAGTGGATGACCAGGTTGGAGAGGTCTGCATGAATGTAGAGCTCTTCACCGACCCAGGAAATGGAGCCAACAAAATCAACATCAAAGGTGTGTGTGTGTGTGTGTGTGTGTGTGTGTGTGTGTGTGTGTGTGTGTGTGTGTGTGTATGTATACACACATATGTAAATGATTCATCACTATGTCTGTAACTGTACATCTCATTGGCTTCTTCCTCTCCTTGTCTGTGATTGACAGTGGTGGCAGCCAATGACCTGCGCTGGCAGACCCGTCCATTCCGCCCGTTCGTTGAGGTCTACATCATTGGTCCTCACCTGAGCGACAAGAAGCGCAAGTTCGCCACCAAGTCCAAGAACAACGCCTGGTCGCCCAAGTTCGCTGAAACCTACCAGTTGTAAGTTTATACAATGCACTGTGTGTTCTCATGGCGACAAGAACATCATATTTTACAATTACATTTCATCATCTGACATTATGCAGTCATCCAAAGTGATCATAAGGAAACAAAGCTATGGTAGGCTAGGCTGCAACAGAATAATATATATATATATATATATATATATATATATATATATATATATAGATAGATAGATAGATAGATATAAATATATATAATATACTTATAAGTAGGCCAATTCCGTTTTGGTGGTGGTTGTTCAGTGTCATGCCTCAGGATGGTGCTGTGCAGCTTGCTGTCTGTTATTGTATCCAGTCCATCATGTTTGTGCAGAGGCAGTGATGATGTGACTGCTAGGTTTGTGACAGAGACAGACCCAAATGTCATGCGGTATGTCTCACAGCTGTGTGTTAAGGGACTGCGCGTTAATGGACTTCTTGGGCATCTGTTAAGTCCCTTGAGACATTCATGTTCTCTCTTTCTCTCTCTCTCTTTTCTCTCCCTCTCTCCTTCCCCTTTTTCTCTCTCTCCCTCTTTTTATCATTCTTTCATCTCCATCCTTCCCTTCTCTCCCGCCCCCCCCTGCAGTACCCTGGGTACAGAGCTGGGCCCTGAGGACTATGAGATGCAGGTGGCGGTGAAGGACTACTGCTTTGCGCGTGAGGACCGTACGGTGGGCATGACGGTGCTGCAGCTGCGGGAGTTCACGTCGCGAGGCAACGCCACCTGCTGGCTGCCGCTGGGGAAGCGCGTGCACATGGACGAGACGGGCCTCACCGTGCTGCGTATCCTCTCGCAGCGCAACAACGACGAGGTGGCCAAGGAGTTCGTCAAGCTCAAGTCCGACCAGCGCTCAGCCGAGGAGGGCCGTGCCAGCTAAGGGGCCGACCGTCGCCCCGGCAACAAGACCCCCCCCCCCAGCCATGCCCCTCATCTGATGGACGGCCCCAATGACCTTTGACCTTTCTTGATGCCACTCCCCGAACTCCCCGCACCTTTTCGTCGCCCCTGATTCCACACCTCTGGGTTCTGTTGGGGTCGGGGATGGCACAGGACAAGAGGGCTCAAAAGGTCATACCTGCCCCTGGTGACCCCTAGGGGTTGCCCCTGGCAACATCCGAGAATATGTGCAATACACACGTGAATGCAGATTCTCTATCTCTCACACACACATACATGCACATATGGTCACGCACACACACACACACACACACACACACACACACACACACACACACACACACACACACACACACACCAGTGGAGCTCAGCTCAGTAAGTCAGTGCACCATCTCAGTTGAGCATGGGTTGCCATGGCAATACTTTAATCCCTGTATTTTATAAATAGATTTATTTGTTTTCTTCATTCTTTGACTTCTTTTAATCACAGGGCTACTACCATTATGAGTTAACGACAGACACTGATAAAGAGTTAATAATTATTTAATAAATACAAGCCACACTCCAGCTATTAACATCTGCTAATAATAATAATAATAATAATGTTAATAACTGGCGTGCCAGCTCAGCTTGCTGTGTGGCACTGAAATGTAACTAGCAATGAGTGTGTGTCTCTCTCTCCTGAGCACTGTGGACGGGTCAGCGCTCTAGCGACCCCACACACCACCGCCCCTCTGCCCTCTGGACACGCCTGCTTCGGACCGCTCAGCCTCAAGCACAGAAACACACCCGCTCCTGCCGCTGCCCCGATTCCCTCTGGACACACACACACACACACACACACACATACACACTGGACTATCGCCTGCCTCAAACCTCTTTCTGAAAAAGAACCCTGGGGGTGGGACTTTTATTTTGACAGAATATATACTTGGCCTTTTTTTTTGCATGTTCTATGGTACAACCACAGCCTTGCCACATTCTGCGTGTTCTCTCTTGTCTGCGTGTCTCTGTGTGTGTGTGTGTGTGTGTGTGTGTGTGTGTGTGTATGTGTGTGTGTTCTCTCTGTGCTGTTCTCCTCTGTTAATTAATGTCCTTCAACATTGTGTCTTTTTTCACCTGCTGGTTTGCTTCCTCACGATACTAAAGCTCTTGTTCTTGTACACACACACACACACACACACACACACACACACACACACACACACAGACACACACTTTAGGCACCTCCCTCAGCTGCAGGCTCTGTTGTGTTGTGTGTGTCGGCATGCTGTGCTTCTGCGTACGAGAGATGCGTTCTGGAGGAGAGATGCTCCCTCACTCACACTGTTTACTGCTACTAGCCTGTTTACTACACCTGGTTGTTTGTTTGTTTGTTTGTTTGTTTGTTTGATTGGTTCTTTGTGTTTGTGTCTTGGTTTGTGGGTGAAGAACTGAGCCCATAGATAAATGCGTTTGCGTTGTGTCCAGTTCCATGGCACTGCTTTGCAACACAGACTGACGCAGCAGGGTGAGGGTCACTGATGCTCTGGACACTGGAGGAGGAGGTGGAGGAGGAGGTGGGGGGAGGAGGTGGAGGAAGGCCAGTCGTTGGATCAGGCTGACGAACAGTCCACGCCTGCTGCCACAGTCTTGGTACAGATTGAATTCTTCTCATGAATTGATGGCAGAATGTTACCTTTTTGAGGACAGCACAAAGAAAACAAGGGTCACTGCTGGGAGGAGAAAAGAGGAGAACAGAAGAGCAGAAAAAAGAGACGAGCAGAGAGAAGAGCAGAGCAGAGAGAGAAGAGAAGAGGAGAGAAGAGAAGAAGAGAGAGAAGAGAAGAGAAGGAGGGAGAGTGAGTGTGCAGTGCCCTGGCCCTGGTCCAGTCCCCAGCTCAGCACAAGCCTGCCCGGCTCCTCCGGCCCCTCAGACGCTGGGCCCATGAGCAGACCGCAGCACTCAGCAGATGGACCACCTGACCACAGAGGAAGCCAATAGCTGTGCATGACATACAGATCGCATGATCTCACTATGTGCTCAGGATATGCAATTGTGTGTGACTCCTGGTTAGGCAATACAGTATATCCATGTTCTTGTGCACTCTCTCTCTCTCTCTCACACACACACACACACACACACACACACACACACACACACACACACACACACACACACACACACACACACACACACACACACACACACACACACACACACACCCCAATTAGCCATATGCTAGCCCACTCTGCCTGCTGATGTGAAGTGAAGTCTGGTCTTCTTCAGTTGGATTTGTTGTTTATCATCTCTATCAACAGTCTTAAAGCAATACTAATCAGAGCCTTCGCTTGGGTACAGATAGAGTCCCATTGTGTGGGTTGATGGGAGTGTAAGCGAGTGAGGCCGCAGAGAATGGTCAACCCTAGAGTGGATCCAGCCACCATCTGGTGCAGGTCTGGCTACGCTCTGGCCCAGCTCCGCTACCCAGTCGGCTGAGGCTTGGGTGAAGGAGGACCAGCAGGAAGAGGAGGATGTTTGAGCTCTCTAAGATGTCTCTGTCCAATGGACAGCCAGTCGTCACCGTGTCCCAGGAGTGATGTGTTCTGTTGAAGATACCCCAAATGTCTACTGTCCTGTCCTGATGTTCTCTTCAATGGTCTCCAAATGTTTACAGTGCAAATATAGTTAATGAAATTAGCACAAGATATATATATATATATGATTTAAAAGACAAAAAAGATAAAGGGGAATTTTGAGGAATAGTGCAAATTCCACAAACCTTCGTTAATGTTTCCTGATTCTAGAATGCCTTCTGGAATGTATTGTCAGGACAGAGTTGGAACTGTTAACTAACCTGGGGGCAGGCGATTCTGGGGCAGCCTCAGGGTTGACCTGTTCTCTTGGAAGACTACCAAATATCCACGGCACCGGAATGTCACTCCTGCAGTGAGTAGTATAGGCCTTCATGTTGGGGTAGACTTGAAACTGTCTCGGTGAAATGTTCCCTGGCTTTAACTTAGAGGCAGTATTCTAATGCCCATCACGTACATGCACACACATACACACACACGCTCAAGCACAAAATGGGCACGGACAACACATAAATGCATGCATGCATGCACGCAGAGATGTCACCATGACGACTCAGCGTTGCCCACCTTGTGAATAGACCTAAGTGCATGATGGGAATTCCACTTCAGTACCAGCACGCGTCTCTGTGATGTTACCTGCCAACTACCGAATGATTGCTTGGTCTTTCTTTTCCCCTTTTGCTTTGAGTTTAGCGACTCCTGTTACCTGTTGGACTTGCCCCAGAGGTGACATTTCTCCCCCTGCTTGTGACTTCACGTTCAGCGTTTGTTTCTGAATGTAGCGTGGATATAGAGGATTGCATGAGAGGATCTTTTTTATACTGAGGATGTTTCTAAGTTTTTTAATTCTCGTTATTGATTATTCCTATCACGGAATGAGGATGGGTGTCTGCTGCATTGCTTCCTGTTAATAATAAAATAAAATAATGATTAAAAAAAATATCTGAACCCAAGACCCTGTGCTGCCTGGTCCTTCAGGGTCCCAGAGTGGCCCTCCAAATGGCTTAGTGACAAATCCAGGTAAATACAAATCTAGATAATATAAAGAGATAGAGATTCATCTCCTAATTGGTACATTCCTATAGAAAAACAAATGCATGGGTTTTTTTTAGATGGTTTACCATTTACTTACAATTCCTTCTAAATGCCAGAGTCAGCATCTATTCAGAGAGAGTGGCTTTGTATGTCCCATGTATTTCTCTGGTGTTTTTGTCCCTTAAATAAGGTGCTTAAATCTCAGAGGAACATTGTTGTTTCCTGATATCATGACCTGAGGAAGTATGGCTCAGGTGCTTGCGCAGGTCTGGAAAAAGTGTGGAATTTTCTTGAGTTGGATACATACATGAATATTTGACATTTGAGTGGCAAAGATCTGGATGTTTTGCTTATGGTTAAACATGCACAGTCAACAATGCATTAGCGTAAAAAGCCAGTCAAAATCCCTGCTACATGTCTCACAAAATTCCAAAAAGTAGCCTAAAGGCCTTGAATAAAATATGTTCAGTCACCAGACAAAGCTGGCAAAAGTAGAATATTTCTTTGGCAAATGGGGAAGAAGTGTGACAGTAGAACTGCATTGATTTGTCTTGAACTTGCCGATAACAATGTAATCAGGGCTAGATTACTGCTAAAGAAGGAAAGCCTTAAGGCACTGCTCATGAAATATGAAGCATTTTCACAAGTACACATTTCTTCATATGAATTTGTAGCTAGACAGTGACTTATTGATAGTGTTATTGATAAGGACCTAGCACAACCACAAAACACACACACCAGGCAGAATCAATATTCAAAAACACTTTAATTTTTGTCTGAAAATATGCGATAGTACATAAAAACAACAGTCTTATGTATGAAATCAGGGCAGGGGGGGTGGGAAAGGAGGCGAAATAGACCTTGAAAATATTCCAAAAATATTAGAGTAACCTTACATGTAAAAAGTATCATCCCAAAAATAAGCAAGCACATATGAGATTCTTCAACGCCTCCTCGTCTGGAGGCGAAACATGACCAATCCAAAATAAATAGGCTACACAAAATGGATGACGCACACATCTGCTTACCCCATAAGAATGGCTCCAAAATATCAGTAAATCTACATTGAGCAAAGTCAAATATGTGTATAAAGAATGCATACAGGCCGTATGTACCAGGTCTGTGGAGGAACGCCTGCGCTTCAAGGCAAAACAAAATGACCAACAAGATTTGTCACTGTTTTACACTGACCTTTCAACAAGACAATACCAGCGGTGGGCAAAACAAAAAAATGAAAACAAAATGAATAAGACTACAGTTCTGTTTGGTAACAATTGAGATTTTTTGCATCTAAAAAAACAATTAAAAGAAAACTTACCATAAAATTGATCAAAACTAATTATGAAATAAAAAAAGAGGGAAATATATATATTTGAAAAAGAACATGTATCCAAAACACAAATATTTCACACATTTATGCAATTTATGTAGCTCCTTGAAGTATTCAAATAAAAAAATGAATTTGAATGTCTGCAACAATAAGATTTTCATCCTTATGAATATGCGTTCAAAACTAAAATCATTCACTTAAATTCCTCCCCTGCAAAAAAAACCCCAAACAAATAAAAGCGCATCCTGTCCCGGTCTACCCCTGCGGCACAAGGGCGCCAGGGAAAACAGGACACGCCCTGCAGGGTCCACTTTGAAGAACCTTTAGCTCCCTCTGAAGGTTACAGTGGGAACTACGTCGCTGTCGCCCAGACAAATGACATGGCAGACTGCAGCAAAAGCAATCATATCCGTTTCTTTACCAGTTTTCCCAGTATTTTCTTTTCTTTTTTTTTCAGGGACAGTCTTCAATTACTCTCGGTGTCTTTAGGAAAAAAATAAAAATAAAAACATAAAAATGGATGAAATACTACAGGAAAGCACTGCATCTCAACCCTACTGATAAACTTGGGTTCGCATACAGTGTGTTTTGGCGAGTGGCAGACACTCCAGGTGCTTCTATTGCTTTGCCTGTAGTCTGAACACATGGAGGAAAGAAATGAGCTAGGTTACCACTGGACTGGGGAGAGGGAGTGTTCTTATCATTACATTAAAATTCCTTTAAACTCTTTATGTTAAACCCTGATTTGTAATCTAATAATAATCGGAAGGGTATTTAATAGTGTAATCTAACTGGTAATATATTTTGGTCGGTAATCACATTAGTTTTATCTCCCCTTCTCTTCCGGAGGGAAATAATTTAAAGATATATTATGTGCAAAAAATTAATAATAATAATTAAATATACATATACTTTAAATATATCCCCAAACATAATACTCTACTCTCATGTCAGCAAATGTAAAAAAAAATGATATTATGAAACATAAAAGTAAAAAATAATATGTCATAAACAAGTCTTTCCATTCAAGACATTCATATATCAATGTAAGAGAGAGTGGAAATTGAGATAGGTTATTTAAAAAAAAATCTTTAGTGGAAAAAACTGAGGACGTACTGTTTCTGTCTGGTTCTGAGGCTTTAGAACCCGACTTCTAGTTTTTTCCAGAGCAGGGGGGGGGGGGGGGGGGGGGGGACTGCACTTAACACCTTGCCCCAGTCATCACCTTCTAAGTACCCTGTACATGTGGTTTGGAAACTCTGCTCCAGAAAAGAAAAATAAACAAAAAAAACACCACTCTTAGGACCCAGAGTCAGATATTGGCTCTGAAGTTACCATTACATATCTTCACATAGCGGGAGATCCGGAAGAGCTATCCGGGAGACTATGGAGCGTGTGTGTATGTGTGTGTGTGTGTGTAATGTTTGTGTGTCTGCTCATGATACTCCCCCCTTAATTTCTTTACACACTCGCGCTTACACACACACGAACACCTGTACCTTTTCTGCGAGTGTGTGTCAGTGGCCTAAGATGGAGGGAGGTGTAGGCCTAAGCGCTGAGATTTAAATGGACCACGACACAGGAGGTTATCGCTTTGCGTTACAAAACAAAGTAAACAAAAAATGTAAAAAGTAAATAAAAACAAACTAGATTTTATTAAAGAAGCATAAAAATAAAACTCTTAATACATTTCTCATAACCGTCGAGTTAGCGCACATCATAAGCGTGTGTGTACACAACTGTTCTGGCTTAGCGCTTTTAAAAAGGTCCATAAACTTTCAAATAAAATATATTTCAATTTTAATTTTTTTTTTCTTCAATAATTTTCTCCATTTTGTTATAAATTGCCTATATGTTATACAGAGGAAAACAACAGAACTATGGAAAATAAAGACTAAAGTTGAAGTAATAAAATGGTCACATTATATAGAGGGCAGAGAGTTATGGGTTCCAGGAATCAACTGAAAAAATAAAAATATGTAAAAAGTTTTGTCTTTTTTTCCTCTTTAAAGTAGTTCTCACTTTTTTTGTAGAAAAAGTATTCGTTAGCGCCGGTTGGCTTTCAAGACATGCAGAAAGATCACTTACAAAGAATGGTACATGTGTTTAAAAACCTACACTTTCAGCGTCAAGCACTTCTTAAGCTTGGGAAGGTTAAGAAAAACCAACAATCAAAAATTAAACAACACATAGCACAAAATTAAGTCCAAATGATTGTGTTCAGGGCAGACCTTTGATCCCCTCCCACCCACGACCCACCACACACACACACACACACACACACACACACTCACACACACCTCTCACTCATTCAACACCCAAGCCTGAACCCTTATTATTGAAATGACTTTTGGTTTCGCATAAAATAAAATTAAAGCAACAAAATAAAAGAAAGAAGAAAACAAAAAGAAAGACAGAAAAAGGCAGGAAAGCAAGTCAGAGGCAGAAGAGGCGTCACTGCACTTTGTAACCACTAGGGGGCAGCCTTTACCCCATTAACACAAAACCCCTAAACCATTCATCGGAAAGGGGACTGACCTAAGGACGCACAAAATCAGCCCCCTCACACATCAGGACAGAGGGCTCCCAAAGCAGTGTGCTCCCATTGAGACGGTGGCCCGTGCCAGGCCCGGGGACCGGCGCTTAGAGATGACATCACGGGCCCCGTCCCGAGGAGACGTCCCAACCTGCCAGGTAAGGGACTGGGCATGCACAGAAACCTTCACAGGCTTGGCAACAGCTGCAGCTCTCTGACCACGCAACACACCTCTGACTAGCCAGCCAGCCAGCCAGCCAGCCTCAGGTCCAGAGCCCAGAACAAACGCCAGAGGCTCACACTAAATGGCAGATGACCCAAGCAGTACACTACACAACACACACACATATGCACGCACACAAAGGGACCAGGAGGGGAGAACGAACACACACACACACACACACACACACACACACACAGAGACACACACACTTGGAAGCCCTGTGTGACCTAGCTGCCATATAAACTGTGTGTGAGCATATGCATGAGTGTATGAGAGAGAGAGAGTGTGTGTGTGAGTGTGTGTGTGTGTGTGACATGAGTAGTGTAGTCTAGGTAAGTACATCATATGGTCAGCACTGAGAGGCTTGCGCCTGAAGTAGACGTAGGAAGCCCTTTTGAATGAAGTATGTCTCCACGTATGTTAGTGTCTGAATGTCAATCATGGCTTGTCATAGAAGCATACGAACAAGGAAAATGACTTCTGGGAAGGGGGGTGGGTGAGGATGTCTACAGAGAACAGCTCATTGGGACGCAGGCCTCACACTAAATGATATGCCAATATCACCACCCTGGACGAACACCACCTCAAGGCCCAGTGAGACACAGCAAAAATGACCACTAACCACATGGGAATAGGTCAGCACGGAGCAAGAAATTTGGGGGGTGGGGGTCAAGAGCTTTAGTGGAGGCGGAAGACTGGGGGTCCTCTCCGAGACCCAGGACACAATTCTGGCCTCGCCCGGAGAGAGCATCGCCATCAACAATGGCAGTCGCAATCATAATCTTCATAATAATCATAACTGTCGTCTCAATAATGTCAACAATTACAATTAGAAACTGAATGGGAAGGACCTAAACTTCTCTATGCATCAGTTGGAGTGTAGCAGTGCTCCTCAAAAAGGCTTCAACAAGTCAGAGAAGAACAACAATAGTATATCCATCTCACTCTGCCTCAGAGAAAAACAACAGTAAATCCTTTCCACTCTGCCTCTCAGGATTTGAGTCAAAGCTGTCAACTACTACCAGACTCTATAAGTCAGGCTGGTCAGTCTTCCCCACTAATACAAACCATCAACCAATAAAATGCCAAATCAATGACAAAGCTGCTCAAAAACAAGTCAGAAGGGCAGCGATCCCAAGGTTGAAAGGTCACCTCTACAGCTCCTACCACCTCTGCTTTATTAGTGGGGACCAAACGGAGACGGACGAGAGAGAGAGAGAGAGAGAGAGAGAGAGAGAGAGAGAGAGAGAGAGAGAGAGAGAGAGAGAGAGAGAGAGAGAGAGAGAGAGAGAGAGAGAGAGAGAGAGAGAGAGAGAGAGAGAGAGAGAGAGAGAGAGAGAGAGAGAGAGAGAGAGAGAGAGAGAGAGCCTGGCTCTACCTTCTCCCCCTGACCTTCATGGCGCTGTAGTAACGAGCACTGGTCTGCCCATATCCTATGTGTTTCAACCACTGCTTACTTAGCACATCTGTTCCACAAACACCGGAGACAACAGACAAGTGTTCTCATTCATTCTCCACCGAGACGAATTATGGAGAGGAAAGAGGGAAAAAGTTCTGTAACCATTTAGTCTTGCAGGTGACTGGTGTATGTGTCTGTATGTATGTATGTATGTATGTATGTGTGTATGTGTGGTAGTGCAACTTATGGCCACTGCTGGCCCAAGTGGACAGAGCCTTCTCCAAAGTGTCAGAGAACACCAAACACACACACACACACGCACAAAAAGAAAATGCTGGAGAAAGTGCAAACCTAAGTGACCTTGGACTGAAAACATACACACACACACACACACACACACACACACATCTGTCCATTCAGAGAAGGCAAAGTCAGTCTCTACTGTCTGCTGCACAGACATCCCAGACAGCATCTCACACACACACACACACACACACAAACGGAGGGTTGAAGAGTAGATTGCTTCAAAAAAAAAGGAGGAAGAGTGAAGGACAGAAGCAAAAATAAGACACTGGTCTTTCCCCACGAGCTCCAAAAGCACAAAAAACAAAACAAATTATTTGTAAAAAGCTCCATGTTCTAGGAAAGACTAGATGTGTGTATGCATGTGCAGTCTCTGATGAAACACAGGAGTCTATCATAATATAATCGTTATTATTATCATCACCATCTTATTACTCTTATCATTATTATTATTATTATTATTAATAATTCAATCAGTATAGTGTCATATCTAACGCAGGAGTCTGAGTGGCCAGCAGGCAGAGAGAGTAGGGGGACCAATGCCTCCCGCTACACACACCGCCAGTCTCTCTCGCTGGGGGTCACGACCTCTACAAAGTCCCGAAGCAGGAACAGGAAGATTTTGCTTTCCAATGATTGGTTGGTTTGTTTCTGTGGGGCTGTTTGTTGTTTGTTGGTATGTGTGCATGTTTGTTTGTTTGTTTGTTCTGGTGGCTGTGGGCCATGCAGGCCAGGGGGGAGTTGGGTTGGTGTGGGGGGGGGGGTGTGTACGGAGTGGGAGTGACGCAGGGCGGAGGGGCATTAGGAAAAGATGCGGATGCACTGTGTGGCCGGCGTGTGGCACTTGGGGCACTCGGGTTCCTGCGACTGGCAGATCTGGCCGGCACAGTCCATGCAGAAGAGGTTGTGCCCGCAGGGCACCAGCGCCGCCGTCACCTCGCTCTCGAAGCACACGCAGCAGTCTCTGCTGCCCGCGCCCACCGCTCCCGCCGCCGCCATCACCAGCCCCGCCGCCCCCACGCCAACCACACCGCCCACCATGCCGCCGCCAGCGCCCTTCAGCCGGCCCAGCATGCCCGCGGGCAGACCCACGCCGCTGCCGCCGCCCTCCGAGTCGGTGGGGGATCCGCCGGGCAGTGAGGAGGCGGAACAGGACGAGTAGCCGGTGGAGCTGGACGATCCCGAGCTGGAGCTGGAGCCTCCGCCGCCGCCGCCTCCGCAGGACGAGAAGGAGGCCACGCCCACGCCGCCCGTCTGGAGCCAGGCCAGCGTGCTGAGGGGGTCGGACTGGGCCCGGCGGGCCAGCGGGTGGTCCAGGAGCCCGGCGGCCTCGCTGCCGCTGCCCACGGCCACGGGCAGCGTAGGGGAGAGCCGAGGGGTCAGCACGCCGCCGCTCAGGCCGCTGCTGTTCCGTCGCAAGGGCTGCGGGTGTGACGCCGGGCCGCCTGAAGAGGGCGCTGGTGCCACCGACGGCCCTCCGTTCCCCCCGCCGCCTGCCGTGCCCTGCTGCTGCTGCTGCTGCTGCTGCTGTTTGCCTCCGTTCACAAACGGCGCCCAGATGTTGGCGGCACTGAACTCGAAGGCCAGGTCGTCAGCTGCGCCGGGAGGCCCCCCGGTGAGGCCCGTCGGGTCGGAACCGAAGGAGAAACCGCCGCCTCCGCTGCTGCCGGTGCTGAAGGGGCTGGTGGGGCTTCCGCCGTCAGTGGCGCGTCGGGTCGGGGGGTAGGCGTCCATCCCCATCCCCCCGTTGTGATAGGCCGAGGGCTTGCGTGAGGAGGGGGCTGAGGACAGGGGGAGAGGTGGTGGTGGGGGCGGGGGAGGAGGAGGGGATCCTGAGGCCGAGGAGGAGTGGGCGTGGTGGGCGTGTGGGTGGGCGTGAGGGTGAGGGTGGTGGTGGTGGTGTGTGGCACGAGACCACAGCGCCCCTCCGAGCCCCCCTGCCCCCCCGGCCAGCGCGGCGCCCAGGCCCTCCAGGCTGACGTCGGTGCCGTTGCTGTGGAAGTCGTTGTCGGCCTGCAGGTCGACGAAGGCGCCCGTGCGCAGCGTGATGTGCGTCTCGATCTCCTCGCGCGCCCGGTCCACGTTCTCCGGCATGCCCGTCACCTCGAACACGGGGTCCTTCTCGCGGCTCGGCGTCACGATGTACGTGTGCGTCTGCTGCTGGATGCGCTTGATGGTGGCGCCCTTGGGCCCCACCACCAGCCCCACCACGCGGTACGGCACCCGCACCTGGATGGTGGTCTGGCCGGGCAGGTTGGGGGGGCCGGGGAGGGGGCCCCCAGTGCCGCCGCTCCCCCCGGGACCCTGTCCGGCTCCGGCCTTGCAGCGCGAGGCGCGGATCATGGAGAAGTGCTCGGCGGCCGAGATGATCTCGCGCTTGGCCATCTCCACGTCCTCGCGGCGGCCCGTCACTATGAACACGGGCTCCTCCCCGCGCACCGGAGTCTTGATGTACGTGTTGGTCTTGGCGCGCAAGGCCTTGATCTTACAGCCTGCGCAGATCAACAAGAGAAGAAGGAGAGATAGAGGGGGAAAGGGATGAAGGAAGAGAGAGAGGGATGACAAACACAAAATCAGAGAAGTAGGGATGAGAGGTGGGGGCAAAGGGGGGGAAAGGAAAAAGAGGGGGGGTGGGGGGAAGGAAAAAGAGGGGGGGGGGGGGTGAAACAAAAAACAAAAAAAATGGAAAGATACGGGATGAACAAGAGGAGATGGTAAGACAATAGAAGAGGAAGAAAATAAGCAAAAGAACAGCAGGAAAAAAGGAAACGAAAAGAAACCACGTTATTTATTTGATCTCTCATCTTCGTGCAAATGACCACTTAAACAATCTACTCTCATGAATTCGCTCTGGATGCTTTTGGGGCACCGGCTGCGGGCCGGAGAGCAGCCTCTCCACCGGGAGACTGACTGGGCGGTGTCATGTGCATATTAAAGAGGACGCATATGAAAACAGAGTTACATAACGGGGATGAGAGGCGGGGGTCTAACGGCATAATCGCGGCAGGCGCGACTAACCGTATGCGCGTTTCGACTGACAAAACTCAATACATGCTATGTGCAATGTCTACGGATTTTCTCCGCCAAACCAGTTAGATTGCTGTTGTTATTTTGTCGCGGACGCTTAAAAACAGGCTATGGCGATGCCCCGGTTGTAGATGCTGTTCCTTTAAGCGGGGACGACGGGCTAGACGCAGCCAATGAAGAGCGCCGTGTGTGATGTCATTATGGGAGGCAGCATGGCTGTTTCAAACAAAGAGAACAATGCCATTGCCACCGCCGTAGCGGGCTAGGCGCGCCAAACACACTTCATGCAGGTCGATATCTGTCGGGAGAAATTGGGGGGCTTTGTCTGGGCGAAAAAACTGGACAGCCGGGGGGTGTTCTTTCATCACGCCCGAGCAGGCCAGCGCCAACACAGCCCCGGCGCGGAGCAATGCGGCCCTCTCCGTTGCCTACATCTCTAGTGCGCGTAGGACAATAACAACAAAAATCGTCCATAATTAAACTTTGAACTTGGACGACCAGCCACGCGGTGACCATTCGCGGTCATCACAACAACGGTTGAAACAATGTGTGGCGTGAAAAGAAATCGGTCGATACGTTTCTTTTGTTTGGAGCCAGGGTGCTAGACAAGTCCAGACTCCCGACAAGCTGCTGCTTTGTCCGACCCGACCGCCCCCCTCCCCGACTACTCCTCCCCTCCCCCTCACTCTCCGAAGTACCCACAAGCAAGCACGGCTGGCTGGCTAGCTAGCTAGATAACTGCTGCGGCCAACCAACACACTTTCATCAGTAAGGTTTTAACACCACAAATCACCCGCTAACGACTGTGTTCCCAAAGCAGTCAATGAACACACACACGCGCTGCATCCCCTGCAGTTAGCATCACTATTAGCTAACGTCACCTTAAGGACTCACTACAGATAGACACTTCCTAGGCCACGATGCAAAAAGTTCCGAACAATGCAAACAAAGAACGGCGCTCTCGTTGGCCAAAGCAAGCTACACGAATCAACTGACAGATGTTGTGCTTCATTGTAGTTGAGGATCTTGAAACAATTATTTCAGTAAACTATTGTCAAATTGAAGAAAACCTTCAAAAACAGTAAACATACCTTGTCTCCCAACTATTTCTGCGACGTGTTCCGAACTGGGCACAGGTACACATTCAGTCATGTTGACGCTCCTCTTTCGGCTCAGCACGGAGCTTTGTTCCCCAAGAATGGGATGGGAGTGCGGTCCTGCCATGTGGTAGCCGCCCGTGCCATAGTACTCCGGGGACGGGGAGCAGGACGTCGGGGACTCCCGTGAGCCGCCTGGGTGTTCCAGCATCTGTAGGTCCACATATCCGCCGTTGACGTTACACGTCTCCCCCACCGAGCCCGGTGTGCCGTCTAGAGACTCCACCAGCCCGCCGCCGCGGTCGACCTTCTCCATAGCCATGAGCGAGAGCTGGTCGAGGGCATACCGGAGCACCTCCTGATGGTCCTCCTCCCGGGACTCTTGGTCGGTCTCTCTCGATAAAGTGACCCCGTTCTGCTGCGGGCTGCTCACTACCATTTCGTGATCCATGATATCGGGATGAAACAGGGGGCTAGGCATAGTCCCCGTATTTGTACATCAGACTTCAGGAGACAAGTTAAGTAGGCTTTCAGCTCCTTCTGGTGGACAAATAAACAACGAGTTACCGTTAGGTGTTGTCCCACAAAAAAGTGAACGAATGTCAAAACGTACAAAACAAGTTGTTGGCAGGCTAGGCATCAATAGAGGTACAAGTAACATTTGCTCTTGAAGCCACAGCTTCTTCACTGTCTTCACTTTGGGTCCCTCCTCTCTCTCCTCGCTTTGTCTGTCTGGTTCTTTCTTCAGACTGCTGATTGTTGGTGTGGGGCTAGTTTAGTTTTAATGTATAGCATTGTCGCATAATAATCATTACTCTAAGAATCTATTCAATAATAGTGAACTAGAAATGGCAATATTTAATTGTCTGATATGTTGCAACATTAGCAGAAAGTCGCGCTCAGAACGAAGTGTTTATTGTCTTTAGGACACAGTAATTTGTTGTTAGCCAAGTAGCTAACATTACATGGTTAGTCACGTTGTCGCCGCCTTTGTTTGTGGATAACAGCTAGCCCGCTAACGTTAGTCATTGTCGAGCAAAATAACAAATAAACACAGTGTCGAGGTGAAGTGCAATATATCTGAGACAACACAGAACTTTGACTTACTTTGTCTCTTAGCCACCTCCAGCAGTTTATCTTGCTCCTTTCTTCTGATTCTGAAGGAATGATGAGTGTGGCAAGCAGTTGGCTAACGCTAGCAGGCTTGCTAATTTGGGGGCGTTGGAGAAATGATTTTAAAAGCATATGAGGAGGGACAGGGGCTCAGCTCGTGCTGAATTCCGATGTTTTATCTTCCCATCACCCAATCTACTGTTCCGGTGACTTTCTTCACATTTCCGTGCAGATGTGTCCCGAAAAAACAAGAAGTATGTCTCGCCTCTTTCTCCTGTTCCCTGGTCCGACGCCTTTGTCTCGCCAGGCGCACGCCGTTCTGCTGCCCGTCTCTCGCACACAGCACTGACGTCAGCCGCGACACAACAATGGGTTCAAAGGCCACGCAACACGGGCGCGCATCCTAACGAACACGCTGGCGCGCTGCTGGAGCTTTGCAAATAAGCGACAGACTTTTCTTTTTTTTTTAAAAAAACTGTCCTGTTAATATTTTATCTATATTGTTTTTGTGCGCGCATTTCGGCTTGAACTCATACACACGTCGGATGTTGTGAGCATGCGGCGTAGGGTCCACCTCACAGGCGAGTCATTCTCCTTCAGTGGTTGGATAATGCATTGGGGTAAAATCAAGGCCAGAGAGGATAAGCTGGGTGTGTTCTCTCACACACATAGAAATCTGTTCCAGACATAAAGCTGACCTCATATCTAGACGAGTAGCATTTAAGTGCACATAAGCGGTGCAGAAACACATAATGCCTCCAATTAGCAAGCACAATTGTATTAATCCACTATTTTTTTATAAGCATCATTATAGACAGAAAACAGTTTCCTTTCGGTCAGAAGGAGGGTGAATACATTGCACTAATCACATTGCCACAGGCATTATATCCAACAGACAGACTCAAAGATCTTTTCTATACCAAGTGTTTATTTTTCTGTTTTATACAAAACCTTGCCATTTTTTTCCTGCTACTGAAAGCTTAAGAAAACATCTACATGATAGCTCCATATGTAGCCTTTAAAGCAGAACAGACAAGTGAAAAAGTTCATAGTTTAGAGCACCCATTTGCAAAGGCTTACACACACACACACACACACACACACACACACAACTCAGAAGCAAATAAATGGTCTGACGTATTACTATAGAATAATAATAATAAAAAAAACATTTGCATTCATAACCCCTTGCAATAATAATAGTAATACATCTTAAGCACATAAATCTACTTTTACCATAAGGTGGTTGATTGAATGAATTGCAAAACTAAACAAAATAGGTGAAGCACCATGACAATTCATAATCTCCATTAACACAGCTCTAAGAATTGTGCTAACTTGTGTATACTTACATCTGGCCCCGCCATACAAACACACAGAACTATCTAGACAGGATGTTTAAGGAGGAGGTTAAGTCAATTTTATTAACCTTTTATAATCTGTCAGTGATTTAGGTCCTCTGTGCTCATTGTTCAGGAGCCCGTTTGGACTGGGGCATAGTTTCTAACCGTATGTAAGGCCAGTACACCGGAAGCCATACCTTAATTATTTTATGACCAGATTAGCCAGCCAGTGTACTGAGAAAAGGAGGACATGTCACTCATTGATTATATATATATATATATATATATATAAAAAGCATATGGATGGTGGAGGGGGTCATGGCAACAACCCCCCCCCAGCACCCTCACCACCAACAGAGCTTAATCTGGGGGTGGGGGGTGTCTACATAGACAGCAGTTCAAACTCTCCACCACGCCACATGAAACCGAAAAAAATAATCGAGACAAAGAAGTGATTAAACGGTAGAACAAGAGCACTACCTACTGAGTGTGAACACAGCACCAGCGCTTGACCCTGAAATGGTTACGTTCTTGATCTGGTGTGCTTATAAGCAAGAATGTAGCAGGTTCTAGTGAACACTGTGGAACTGGAACTGGAACTGGAACCCTTTCAGGGTCAGGTATCCACCTGATCCTCCATTTTGGAAATGGAAACTATGAACAGAACATCATCCCACCATACATGGCCACTCTTTCTGGTATACAGCAAAAAAAAAAGGTTAACCATAACGCCTCCAAAAACAAAACACATACACACACAAACGAACAAGAAAATTATAGAAAACCCCCCAGCTCAAATATTTTATGAAAGCTTAGCTAACCATTAAAGATTCAAAATCCTCCTTTAAGCTATATGGGTGATGAGGACGACCTGTACATAGCTCAGCCAAAAGTTACCGTATCAAAATAAGGTCCTGCGACCAACACCTGAATAAAGCATACAAAAGTAATTGGTGTGCACGTGTCCCTCCCTATACAAATAAGTCTTCAAAAAACTGGTCTGAGACAAGTAAATACTGCTCAATTGTTTATATAAAGGGACACCGTAATGGATCTGAGCACCCTTTTAGCAGCCAGCTATAGCCTGCCTATTGAGAGCGTTAATTAACAGCTTAAATAGCCAAGGTGATTTAAATGACTTCGCAACGGTCTGCCCCATCCCTGAAGACCCCGCAGCTGTGAGTGGGAGGGCTTGTGGCTTGTGTGTGTGTGTGTGTGAGAGAGAGAGTGAAAGGGACGAGCAGTTCTTGAACATCACCGGGAGTTAAACACAAGTTTAAAAACTGAAAGTCACATTTTCCATTATCTGTAAAGTAAACTGACAAAAAGAAAGACAAAAAATGTGTTGCTAAAACACATAAAATAACGTAACGATTAAAAGAAACCCATGAACTAACTTATTTGGAACTATGACATGTAGTTTGTACCCGAGTGACAAAGTGGAATCAGGTGATGCTAGGTGAGGACAGGTGTCTGAGTGCAAAGTGACTCGATAGAAAACACGTAGAAAAAACAGTGACTGGTGTTCTTCCTGATCGGCTTGGGGTTGACGTGATCTTGGTCACAGTTCTGTGAGAGTAGAAAAAAAAATTAAAAAATGCTGTGGACCCAGAGCTCGTCAATGCTTGAGATCCTGAGAAGAGAGAAAACAGAACACAAATCAACTCTTCTTTCATATCAATTCACATCATGATTCGTTGCTGCTAGATTTGTACAACAGGGGTTCACTCACATATAAACAAAACTACAAACATGGGGCTGACCTACATACCCTAACTAACAATATAGATGTATATAGACAGGGAATATTGGACTCCTCCGTGGAAAAGTCTGTATTTATATTTTAGGGTATTTGTACTGTGAATGAGACCTATACCCACATGTAGATCATATTTTAAAGTATTTGAACTGTATGTGTGTTGTTTTGTTGCCACTTACACAATTTGTCATCTGGTTGATGCTCTTATCCAGAGCAACTACAGTGGAACAGTTTTTTTTTTATTTATTTCTCTATTTCTCAATGGCTTATATGCCACACACTTCCTGGAAGGCCAGCACAACCATTTCCGACTGACCATCATCTGCATAGCATACCTGTATACACGGACCAGGTTAGGTGTTACACCTAGTGCATCAGCACGTTAAAATACTCGGATGTACAGTATGTGTGTGTAGAAATTGAAGAGAGAGTTGCATTGTTGGGCAGAGACGTTGGGCGTGAGGAAAAAAGTTGGGGAAACACAGATCTCAGTCAGACGACTGACTGACTGCACTGCAGTAAGCCTGACAGCACAGGTAACATCCAGCACGTGATTGATTTCACTGACTCCTAACACGCTTCTCCCTGGTTCATACTCAGGTACTTCCTTGGACATGTGCGGTTGCTTATTCAGGTCTAAGTAACATAAGAGCACAACTCAGACCAGATAAATGAATGTCCCCTCATGTGTACCCTGCGAATATATACCTTGCAATTATTTGCAATTGTACCAAAATGTAGAATTTCTGTCATTGAGTCTCAATGATGTCTCCGTTCTGTTGACCTTCTCCAGGGAGTAATGTGATCTAACACGCATGCTCAAGGCTGCAAAGACTCGATCTGACCTTTGATTACACACAACATGTCCATTGCTTATCTTACAGACCTCTACCTGAGGCTGCAGATGGACCTTGTCAACTGCCAACTGCCCTTATTGGGGCATTTTTTCCTTTAGTTACAGCATGCAAACAAAAATAAACGATGAGGGGCATGCTAGCTTTTTTTTCCCCCGGTGCGAACACATGGCATTAAGCTTCAAAGCCACTACAACACCGAATGAGCAATAACTAAATAGATGGTCATTGGTCGCACAGACAATGACCCTCTCCCGAGGCATGTCCATCGAGGAAGCCGCAGAGATGACGCCAAGGATAGCGGTTCGCCAGTTCCCCATCAAACATCCAGCTCAATGAGCTGGGCTCATCCGCATCCCTGCACCTCATCTACTAATTAAAGTCATTGACTGCTTTTAAAAGGGTCTGCCTGACCCTCCCATATTGGCCAATGAATAGGTCAACGGGCTAACTCACACACCATCACAGGGCATTCTGCAGGGCTGTTATGTCTATCAATCAGTTTGTCTATCAATCAATGTCAGCTTAGCTGACAGCACAACATAAACTGTAAAAGCCAGACACACACTTATTCTATGCTTTAACATGAACATAAGCACGTTTCCTTGGAAATTAAATTGAGCCTAGAACGGATGCATTTGCAGGGTAGATTACTTATCTAGCTTACTTCAAAGACTGTCAGTCAGACAGTGCAAAAGTGAAACTATCAGCTTATTCAAATTGTGACATTGCTATTGTGTTTTTTTCCTCGCACTGTACATTGAACTTAAAATATAGGTGTATGAATTATTGTTATTGTTCTTCTATTTTTCAGAGGCTACAGCACTGAAGCGCAAATTCACTGTACTCCACCATGTTAAGAAATCATTTCTTCCATTAGGCTTATATTTTGTGCTTTTGCCAAAAGCCTCAGACAGCAGTGGAGTGGAAGTCGGGATTCGTTGTTTGTAAAAGTGGTTTGCTGTCGCAGCCCTGTACTTTCACTTCCCGCTGCCCTTGCTCATTGTCGGCATGGCCGGTAATGACGTGGTATGAGATGTGTTGCGTATGAGGTACAGACCATTGAAGATTTTAGACAAGTGAAGATTGAAGATTTTGCTCGCTAGGCCCAGTGAAAGCTGGCAACGTGGAATATTCTGCTGGTTTGTGCACGAGATTGGTTGTCTGTCCATTCACATTTCACTGGAGCACATCTTGTGCACAACTTCGGTAGCTTACATCTTTTTTCATCAGGCCATACATGTAGTCTATAATATGCTGTGTAACTGTAGGCTGTCATTTCATGTAGAAAATGTCAAATTGATTTCTGTACAGACATATGGTAATTAACCCCCCCCACCACCACCACCACATATATTTTTAAACCAGGTTTGGTTTGGTCTTCAGCTTGCTTGATGGAATACCCCCCGGTCCACTCTGATGATGCCATCGCTCACCTGGGCTATACCTCTTCTGCATCCTCCGCATTTTCATCGTCGTCATCGTCCTCGTCCTCGTCCTCGTCGTCATTTTCGTCCTTCAGTCCCGCCACATCGATGGCGGCCTCCTCGATCTGCGCCATCATATCAGCCATGAGGGCCTCCTCCAACCTCTTCCTCACGCTGTACACCAGCTCTTCCTGCTTCCTGTCACAACAACAACAATTTCATCTCTACACCTGCACCTCCTACTTCCGGTCACTTCACATGAACAACATCATCAACAATAACACCATCATCATGTTCAATATTGATCATCGTCATCGACAACATCAATATCATCATCGTAAACAATTCAAACCAAAGTGAAAGCTGTATCGTAGCACCTGACACAACAGTAAGGCCTCAGCAGCAGGAGAAGTGGGTCGCCTGATGAGGCATGAATGTGTGCGTGGATGTGAGGCACTACTCTGTAAAACTTTACTGATCAGAATAAAAACCACAACATACACTGTGTTCCAAATTATTATGTAAATTAGATTTAAGTGTCATAAACATCTACTTTTTTATTTTTCAATTAAACTCATGGATGGTATTGTGTATCAGGGCTTTTTAGATCAAAATCCATTTCAGACACCTGTGATAACTAGTTTGCCAGGTAAGCCCAAACAAAGGAAAACTACTTAAAAAGGATGTTCCACATTATTAAACCACATTGCAAGCCACAGGTTTCAAGCAATATGGGAAAGAAAAAGGAAATTGTGCACTACCTTGGACAAGGTATGAAATCATTGGATATTACCTGAAAACTTATGCTTGATCATGGTACTGTGATGAAATCTGTTACTGATTCATGGCACAGGCAGGTGTGGTGCAGACAAAGGCATAATAAGGAAGGTTTCTGCCAGATAAATTCATAGGATTAAGAGAGCAACTGCTAAAAGAGCCATTGCAAAGCAGCAAACAGGTATTTGACGCTGTTGGTGCCTATGGAGTCCCACAAACCTCCAGGTGCAGGATCCTCCAAAAAGTTTGCAAGTGTGCATAAACCCACTATTGGCCACTCCTAAACAATGCTCACAAGCAGAAAGGGTTGCAGTGGGCTCAGGAATAAATGAGGACTAATTTTCAAAGAGGTTTGAGTGCCGTGCAACCCTAGATGGTAGAGATGCACCGATTGCAATTTTTTGGCCGATTCCGATTTCCGATTTTTCAAAGAATTTGACCTGCCGATAGCGATTTTAGCCGATTCCGATTTTATTTCTTATATATATATATATATATATATATACTACTCCTAGGCTACTGTAGGCTATATCACTGCTTATTATCATGTAGTATAGTATAGTATAGCCTATAGTCGCTAAAGTTTGATTCTTTTTAATGTCGCAATCGGTTATCTGTTCAGCTGCGCTTGTGGTTCAGATGTGGGCACACAATTAGCGGCAGGGACGGGCAGTGACGAGCGCTGTTTACGTAGCCTAGTGAAGTGACAGCCCAGTAAATTTCACGCAATATGGCAAAGCACAACGTTCGATGCAAAGAAAAACTCTTTATTAGTGTTTTATCTAGCCCTCACTGTTGGCCTTTGCTAGCTACATCAACTTTGCTAACTCAGCTCTGTGATGTTGTTACAAGTATGTGCGTGTGCATTTGACCGGCATAAAATCGGCAGGTCTCAGACTGACCGGCCGGTCGCCGGTCCCCGGCCGATCTATCGGTGCATCTCTACTAGATGGTCCAGATGGATGGAGTAATGGATGGTTGGCCACTATGTGCCAACAAGGCAAGGAGGTGGCGGAGTCATGTTTTGGGCCGGAATCAAGGGGAGAGAGCTGGTAGGCCCCCTTAGGATCTCTGATGGTGTGAAAATGAGAGTAGAGTTTCTGAATGATCACTTTCTTCCGTGGTACAAAAAGAAGAATCGTGCCTTCCGTAGCAAAATCGTTGGTCTGCATGACAAATGCTGCAAAGAATACCTCTGGGTCATTGGCTGCTCATTGTGTGGCCCCCCATCTTCCCCTGACCTCAACCCTATTGAGAACCTTTGGAGCATCATCAAGCAAAAGATCTACAAGGGTGGGAGGCAGTTCACATCCAAGCAGCAGCTGTGAGGCTATTCTGACATTTCTGGCAGATCTGGGAGGTTATTCTGCAGTTTAAAGCATAAACTCTCCAAGAACTCACAAGTTCAATGGATGCATGAATTGTGAAAGTGATATCAATGAAGGGGTCCTATGATAACATGGAACTTGTCCTGTTAAGATGTTTTTGATTGAAATAACTTTTGATTTAATTTATATCACCTCTGCAATGCTGCAAATTCAACAAATTACCATCTTTAGTTCTTTACAACCTATAAAATGTCTTGAAACTCTGTTGTGCATAATCATTTGTAACAGTGCATTTTGACTTTTATTTTATTATTTTTGTTTTTTAAATACTGCTATCATTGGGAGGTTTGTTCAATAATGGTTGATGACTTCAAAATTAGACTGACTGGCTTTTGCATCAACTATTTAGGAAAATCTGAGAAAAATGTGATTTGCATAATAATTTGGAACACAGTGTAAATCCATAAGACCATTTGCATTTACAATTAGGAAGTCGATATGAGGCATGAAGTCCCAAACACTTCAACATGTTGCGGTGTCTACCTTGTGTATAGTTGTGTATGATCATAGAAACCTTGCGCCTGTATCTCTCTGCGGTGAGTTTACCTGATGTCCTCGTCCGTGACGACGAAGGCCTTGCAGAGCGGCTGGGAGGTGTTGAGCCAGACTCCTGGGTTCTTCTCCACCGCCGCAGACAGCTGGCCCGTGATGGGCACGGAACTGGTGTGCAGCGCGCTCGCAATGGCCGACAGCAGGGTCTTATCCACGTAGCCCGGGCCCACTCCTGCAACACACACACACACACTCAGTACAGGAGGGTCAGCACGGCTACCTTATCTACGATGACGCAACTAAGGGACACCCTATATACTTCTGAGGTTCGCATACAGACAGGATCCAAAAGCTGCCTTTTTTGCCTTATAAGGAGATCCGGGTACCATCTTTTTCTAGATAAGGAGATCAGGACCTCCTTATTTAGGCAAAGATGGTAGCTTGGGGTCTTATTTGTAGGCTAACTTCAGAGGTCTATGTAAATATCGTTGATGTTGGACCATGATGCAATTAGGGCTTAAAGGAAGGGGAAATTCTGTCTTAACGGGGAGGCTACACCGGATACGTTACGGCTGCGTTAAGTCTGGTTAAGTCAAAGCCGCATCTGACATATCAATTAGATTCCACTATAATCAACAGAACTGGCTACACCTACAAGTCATGCCGCATCAAAGCCGTAGAAGTAGACTGGTCTTCTATTTTTTTTTTCTATTGTCGTAAGGAGCCTATGCGAAACACTAGGCCTATCTGAAGAAGATTTGTGTATTGTATCGATGGGGTGTTTACAGAGGGGGGGTGTTTTTTTTTTTTTTTAAATCATGCAAAAAACAACAATCAAAACAACACAACAGGCCTAATTCTTTAACGTTAACAGGTCATGTTGAACATTCATCGTTAATGTAAAGACATGAACCATTTAATTGTCTGCAATGGCCACACCTGCGATGTGGGAGATGGCCTAATTATGTTTCAGTCGACCAACTAATAAGGATCACGCGAACATGGCAGAGGAATTAGGGCTAACGGACAGTAAAATGTAACTTAAAACCTAATCGATTACTAGATCACATCATGTCAAAATAATTCCGCTTATTGGACTAAGTAGTACTCTGATGTCAGACCTCGTGTGGCCTTCTTTTATCCACATCTCTGCGAACCTCTGAGCAGGGAACGAGCACATGTTAACAGACTATTCAGTGTGGACACGTTCATTCTGTTGCACTCAACAGAGGATTTGATTCATGGCACTAAATCCACATTGGTAGTCTGCTGTTGACATGGGGAGCGATAGACAGACATAATTTGGACAAAACAGGGGTTTACATGTGTGCGTTTGATCTTGTCATAGACTATAGGTGCCTCTCATGTAAAGTCTATACGTCCTCCCTCGCTCCTCGGGCCTCGATCCTCACTGATCTACATAAAGAATGATGGGGCGGCAACAACGATAGTCTATCCCTTCGTCTATCTTTCTTTATGTAGATTAGTGAGGATCGAGACCCGAGGAGCAAGGGAGGACGTATAAACTTTACATGAGAGGCACCCATAGACATAGAATAGATAGACGGAGCTTGTGTGTGTTGTGTGTGCGGTTCCGAGAGTGAAGTTGGACATAACGTAGAATCAGGTGCAGCGAATTACTCTGTTATAAGCGCGAGTTGTGGCTGTAACAGCAACTCGGTTGCTATTTGTTTAATAAATAAAGCTCGGAAGTTTCCCTCAAGAGTCTGGAGTATCACAACACATTCAAGTACATTCAGAACATTGGACACCCTGACTATTAGAAAACATCTCTCTTGCTTCACAAGACTTTGTCCACGCTAGCTGCTATATGTTTTGCACTGGGGTGATACTTAAGGTTCGATGTGCTGCGGTGATATGCGAATTCCTTGTTGCATAGCTTGCACACAACCATGCTCATATCGACGTTCCAGGGGGCCAACCAGCGCGGTCACATCTGCCCACTGTGGTTTGATGTCGTCTGAACCGAACTCATGCACGTTAGTTGGTGCTCCAGTATAATCGGTCCGTCTGAAACTCATCCAGTGAGAAACGTTACGCGGCGCAAAAATAAATACGATTAAAATGCGTCAATTTATTTAATGCGTTAATGTTTGTGTAATTAATTAATCTAAGGGGGTATTCACACCTGCCTTGTTTAGTTCGATTAAAACGAACTCAAGTTTGTTTCTTGCTTGGTTCGGACCTTTTTGACTGGTGTGAATACAATCACTCGAACTCTAGTGCGGACCAAACAAGCGGACCGAGACCCAGCTGAGGAGGTGGTCTCGGAGCGGTTCCTATCGAACCCTGGTGCGGTTCGTTTATGGTGTGAAAGCAGACCGACCTCGATCCGACCCAGTTACAGAAATCTACCTTTTTTGGATTTGACGAGCTCCCGTAGTTTTTGCGCATGATGGGAAATGTAGGATAGCTCCGTGACTCACAACAGCTGTAAGCAGCAGTGGGCTAACGCTTTTTTGCCAACAATAATTTGATTTTGCATCTACCCGTTCCGTCTTCCGTAGGCCTGCTGTTAGCATGTTGGACACACATGAGAGCTCTTCTCAGCTGTTTTGTTGCACGTCTTCGTCGTTGCAAAATTACGAGCATGATATTGCTAAATTAGCATCAAACGGTCTTGACGCTCAAGCACTTCTGCAAAGCTGTAACTGTATAAACTATATTGCTAGGATAATAACGAGTACAGTACGCAAACATAGTATTTACGTGGGCCAACTTTGACTTTGGCTTCCTATTCTTCACCCCACCTACACGTTTACCAGCCAATGGTTGAACGACCTTAGCACATGTGCTTTTGTTTAGAAATTCTGGTCCAGTTGCAATTAATCACGGTGTGAAAGCAAACCGCACTGAAAATGAAAAAAAGAAAAAAAAAATGGTCCGGACCAAATAAGTGAACTAACGGACCTTCCTGGTGTGAATACGCCCTTAATCAACACGTTAAAGTCCCGGCCCTAAAAAGAACGCTTCTAGAATGCGACGTAACGCAACACATCCAGGTTAGCCCTAGCGTGACTTATCTCAAGTTTGCAACCCAGTTAGTTTGAAATCGCTATATATTTTGATATCTTAAAGATGGAAATAAACCCTCCAGGAACAGGTCTAGAAACTGCGCCACTGGATTACTTGTCATATCACTGAGCTGGCTACAGTCTCAAGCAATAACAGTGACTTTGGCTTTGACGTCGTACACACACACACACACACACACTCTCACCATGCAGCCCTTTGGGCAGCTCCATGCTCTTCATGAGTCCCTCTGCGATGTCGTACACGTTCAGGCCGCTGAGCTTTTTCTCCCAGAACAGCTTAGCAACACAAGCAGAGAGAGAGAGAGAGAGGAACAGGTGATGCTTGGTGCAACATGGTGCCCACTGTGAGCTCACAGATATGCCACAGACAGCCAGGCAGACATCCCATTCTTCATTGCTCTCCTCTTCTCCTGTCTCTTTCTTACCAAGCCAGTCCATGGCAGACACCCACCCCACCCACACACAGCCCTCTGATTTCTCTATGGGCTCTGTGCACTAGCTTACTTGAAGTCGGTAAACCAGTTTCCTGTTGGTGACATCGCTGTCAACAATCACCTCAAGAAAAGTGCTTGTACCAAAACGTGTTCTCACCGAAAATCCTTCCCTTCTTATTTTGTGCAGCTACTGCACATAGGCTGGCATTCACATAGAAAAGGTGGAAGCTAAAATCACTTTTATAACAACTTGAGTGGCACACAGCCTAAGAGCCACCCACGGACATTAAGACTTGTATATCTTATGTTTTGGTACAACTAAAGAGCTTATCTTTGGGTGCTTGTTGATAGCCATGTCAACAAACAGGACACTGGTTGGCCTACTTCAAGTAAGCTAGTGCAGAGCCCATAGTGCATATTAATTTGACCATTCCAAGGTCAGGGCTCCAGACTAGGGCTGCTCAATTATGGCAAAAAAAAACATAATCACATTTATTTTGGTCAATATATAGATCACGATTACTCAATGCACTTGAAAAAGTTGTCCATTCTCTAAAATCGTCCATTTTCTTTCCATGTGTATATGTTGATACCTCAATGCAAAATGTTGTAAGAATATATTTTAGAAGGTAAGTCACTGTCATATTTGGATAAAATAACTGTACCATCATTGGCTTATGCAAAGACATGTTTATGGGACATTTACTGGATTGCAGAGAGAGCACACCAATAGGTCTATGTTGCAATAGATCTACAGTACAATGTGGAAAACAAATGTTGCATTTAAGTAATTGCACAGAGTTAGACCAGTCAAATTTTAGGCACACAGGTGTGACCAATGAAAACCAGGCAGATTTGTTGGTCACTTTAACAACGTGTCTCTGACCATCCATACTGGCTGATGCCAAAAAGGAGCACTACTTTAACACAGTGGAACCGTAAAAAAATAATCTTTAGATTTGAGGGATACCTGTTTTGGCTGCTCAACAGCTTTTTGAGTATCAGTCTTCACTTTGTTGCTGGGGTGATTTGTCACTTTGGTAACAGGCTGTTTGAAGATAGAGGCGGTTTGCCTGACTGGCAGTGAGGTATTCAGGTCAGGCTTGCCCTTCAGTGAAAGAAAAACAAGATGAGAGACTGATATAAAGTGTAAAATGGTTCAATTATATCTCAGGCTGCAAATAAGGCTCATTGTGCCAACGATCACAAAGAAATTCTAGTAATTTCATAAAGTTAATTTCAGCTGAAACCATACCTTGTTCTGATTCTGGTCGTAGCGGAGACGCTGTCGGTTCTTGTTGAGCTTGCTGAAAATCATCTTCCCCGTACGGAAGTCAAAAGAACTCAGGTCCATAGAGTTTCCCAGGTAACGTGCCAACTGTGGTTTGCTGCGAAACTTCTTTCCAGTGGGACTAGTGAACAGGGGACCACAAAAGGAGAGTGCATCACCAAACTGTATAAAACATGAGGATGTGTAGCTGACCGGCTGTCTACAGAGTAGACATATTTTTCACGTAACGAATGCAAATATCACATATGTGCTTAGAGTACAAGTTGACCATGTAGCGGTTACACAATTACAATATATCCATTAATTGTTACTCTTGGTTGCATTCAACATTTGAATCGAGAGACGTCAGTGACGCAACTTTCGCATCTTCAATGTTAACGTTATAGCAACATGCTCACAAGTACCTATTCGTTTACCAGAGCTTAAAAAGAACATGCAATGTTAGAGCTGCTTGGATTCATAATCAAAATTGTGATGCGTATGTTATATCCATTACACCCGGACAGTAAAGCTAACAAGCAAGTTTGGTGTTATGGTTCGTTCGCTAGCTAGTCATCAGAGCTAACACACAAAAGAAGTGAAACGTGAACACAAGAAGTTGGGGAGCCACGCGCAACTTACTGACGGAGAGGCTGAGCAACACATTACTTAAATGTGGTTCAATATTGCAGGTGGCAGAGAGTACTTATTTTGACATATTGTGCAGTCTGATTATCAGCGTTAGCCGGTCTATAACTAGCTACTCAACAAGCTAACTAGTATCCTTATCTTTGTTGTTATCTCTGAGATACAGCACGTTAGCTAGCTTGCTAATTCGCTAACTTCCATCTGGTTGGTTAAACGTTAACATTAGTTGCACATAATGCATTGTGAGAACAATTACTAAAAGGGGTTCCGGGATTGCATAAGTAACCCATTACTACCAGACTCTGGTACTTTTAAAACATTGTTCAATAGTTGACTTGACCCACCACATAACCCGTGGCTAGCAATATGGCTAAAGGATTAGCTAACCAGGCTAAAAAAAAATAATGCCCCCCTCTCTCCCTAGTTCAGCGGCCATCAAGCAGCCTACCTAAAATAATAGACATCGCTTTTCCCCGCGGACAACCCCGACTTTCTGGTCACTTCTTCCCTTCTCCAACCATTTGGGAGAGCCGAACACTCCCACCTTTTCCGCTCCATGTTTTCTTCGTGGGTTTAGGCGCGCCGAGAGGTTACAAGTGTGTGGAGAAATGTGATGTCCCACTAGTTACCACGCACACCACTAGTGTCACCTTTTAGGACACTCCACTCCAGTCTGTCCCTCCAGTGTCCAGTGAGTGTCGCTATTTCACAGAACCGTATACGACTCCGGGGCTTCAACCACCGACCCCTCTACTCTTGTAACAAGAGCTCCACCGCTCTCTAATGATACAATCACATGCAGTTTGGCCATTTCAAATCACGCACTGACACTGTAGGCGTACGTTTGGCACATTTTACAAGTTTTATACTGTATTCCAGACAACTCGGAAGGAAGTCCAATATTTCCTAGTTGGAATCTCCCGATTTTATTCCAGACAAATGTAGAGGTCAAGAATTCTGACCTCCTACTGACTGGGAAAAAGTACAATATAATGGAATGCCAGCTGAAGTCAAGAGTTGTGGTCCAAGCTGTCTGGAATGCAGCAATAGTCCAATCATCATATCTGCACTATCCATCCCATCCTTAATCCATAGGGTTTATTATGACGTCGGTCCACCTTTTGCAGCTATAACAGCTTCAACTCTTCTGGTAAGACTTTCCACAAGGTTTAGGAGTGTGTATGGGATTTTCTGACAATTATTTTAGAGGCACATTTGTGAGGTCAGGTCACACACTGAGGTTGGACAAGGAGACTGGCTCTCAGTATCCACTCTAATTCATCCCAAAGGTGTTTTATTGGGTTGAGGTGAGGACTCTGTGCAGGCCAGTCAAGTTCATCCACACCAAACTCTGTCATACATGCCTTTATGGACCTTGCTTTGTGCACTGGTGCAGTCATGTTGGACCAGGAAGGGACTATCCCCACGCTGGGCTTGGTCCCTTAGTTTCAGTGAAAGGAACTCTGAATGCTTCAGCATTAACCATGAGATTTACAACAATTCCATGCTCCCAACTTTGTGGGGAGTTTGGGGATGGCCCCTTCCTGTTCCAACATGACTGTGCCAGTGCACATGGTCAACAAATCCCACAAACATACTCCTAAACCTTGTGGAAAGTCTTCACAGAAGAGATGAAGCTGTTATAGTTGCAAAGGGTGGGCCAACGTCATAATAAACCCAACAGATTAAGGATGAGATGTGACTTAATTAATGCGAGTCAAGGTAGGTGAGCAAATAGTTTTGGCAATATAGTGTAGTTTATAACCAGTCATTTGTGATTTGCACCACAATGGTAAAAAATGAGCAAAATATTAAGTGTATGTTGGTAGCCATGGGAATGGTAATTTGTACATCATAATAAAACTGAGAATACACAGCAACCTCACAAAAAAAGTGTTGGTTTGGCTGTCAAGTTGCCCTGAATGTATAAGCTATATTTGTATTTTGTAATTAATTTTTACTAGTCTCCAGTCTGAAAAATGTATGCAAACATAGTGACATGTTTTTGTTCAATTTATATACAAGGAACAAAATGTCAGTATCTTTTTTTTTGTTAACTTTAATTAGAAGAACCATAGGTCAGTTCCATAAATGTCAATGCAGACAAATGCAAACTAATCACCCACAGGAAATCAAAGTTATCACTTATCAATGACCTTATGGAAGAGGATGCAAGACGTGCAACAGTGTCAAAAACCCATTCACACGGGACCTGCAGTCACTTATACACTCATAAACTACCTCTGACTGCAGTAGCTTGCTCCCTAACACTTAAACTGAGTGCCAGCTAATATCTCTAATCTGAGAACAGTTGGTAGCAATTTAGCAAAAGAACAATGCAGCAACAGCCACTGTCTTGTGTAATCGATCATGGAACAAAACAAAAAACGGTCTAAAATGAACATCATTTAATGGATCATAAGAATGTGCCACAGGAACACTTCCACATCAAGAATCACAACCACATCTTAAGATGTATGGCAACCGAAAAAGAAACAGAAAGTACAAAATGGATTTATAAATATTATATTATTCAACCATGTGGAGCATGCCACAACGAGGCATTACAGGTAGTCTGATCCACTTCAACCCCTGAAGATGAGGAGTCCAGGTTCCCGTCAGATGTGGTGATGTTCTCAATGGAGGCCCGGCCTGAAAACACATGAGAACACACTCTTAGACAGAGTACCGTAGAACATACAGAGAATGACATGAGAACCAAATCTTAGATAGACAGGCATGCAAACTGGTCCGTGGTGAAAAAGGTGAGAAGAGTGCACAAAGAGGGAAATGGCAGCAAAACAAGCCCCTCCTCCCCAGCCAACTTAAAAAAAAAAAAAATCAGCCAAAAAAATCTTGGCAATAAAAATGCATGTATTTCTTCTGTCTAGCTTGGGCCAAAGTGTGAGGGGCCCACTTATTTCAGCCTGGCCCTCCTCAGCAATCTGAGTTCTCTCTTTCTTTCTTTCTTTCCTTCTTTCTTTCTCTGTGCTTGAAGCTATCAGACATTTGTGAAGATTTGGACACATCATTGTAGACTATCAGAATAAGGATGGTAAATCTGGATATTTCTTGGACCAAACCAGGTAATCAATAAACTTGCTTGAGACACACACTATTTCAGACTAATATTAAAATATAAAATAGGGTAGACTAAGCTTCCACTGATGTTCAATAAACGCACAGGGGCTAGTCACACATTCGATGCTGATCAGACAAGTTTTTAATGCAGCTCTGGCAAGACCTTAAGATGCGTTCACGTCTGATTTTTGTCAGTTGTAAATTCAACTCAGGTTCAATTTACAACTGATACCGTTGTTTGAATGTTGTACTTTGAGAGCAAAGATTAAACAGAGTTAAAATCTGTGTTTGTTTACGCAAACCTGGCAAATAAAGCAGATTCTGAACCTTAGAATTGCAGTTTAAGTCACTACAAAAGTGACAAACCAGATTATCAAAGAGCCTCGTCAGTCAGCTAATAATGTTAAAACACTGCACAGACCTGCTTCAGATCATGTACAGAGATGTATGCTGGCAATAGATTGAATAGGTTGTAAACTGTGTTTGAGCTCAGACAACAAGAATAATGGCTGATAGTAACATATGGAAGCACATACCACACAATAGGGCATGTATGTGATCATGTTCTAAATGTATACCTGACCAAATTAATTCTTAGTAGCTGCTGCATTGAAACTTAACATTATGCTGAAGGTAAAGGTGTTTCGGGGTTGTAGTGTAGTAGGCTAAATATTGGACCGCAAGCACTTAACATTGCATTAGTCCCTCGAAAGACCTCGGTTGGATACCTACACATTCAGCCTCCTCAAGAACACCCGTGAAGACGCTCTATTCATCCTTCTTAAATTTTCCGTTGATATATGGGACGTAACCCAGGAACAACTTCCAATCTGTGAAATGGACGAGCGCGACTCCACCAACGCCGCCCCAGACTGCCAGTGTTGGGATCCTGAAGGCGAGAGGGAACATAAAGCCTCAAGTTAAACCTGACATTATTTACCAGTCAAATTCCATTTTCTTGTGAGAACGAAGGCCTCCAACCTCTCATGTTGACGCGAACACGGTCGAGAATTACGTTGCCATCAAGTTTCAGAAGCACAGCTAACTGCTGTTAGCTTCTCCAATGTCAGTTTGTTAACGTTACTGATCATTAGCAGTCGGTTAGTTACCACACATACACAACTCTTAAATCCACAGTATAGTCAATGCGGAGTATAACACAACCCAAATTGACCAACTAAACTAACGTTAGTGGAATATTTAGTTAAACGTAGTTGGTCTGGTCTGCGACCTTGCTTCCCTTTAGCAGCGAAAGAAAGCTAGGTTGGTTAGCATAATTCCGTAACATTGCAATGTGTTTCTGCTAAGCTAATGTTAGGTAGGTCGAAACAAGGGCACCAACTTTTAAATCTTTAAAATAAAGTGGACACCATACACCATATCATTTCCCCTCCTACATCTTACCACGTCCTGAAGATAGCGACGTACTTCTCTCCTATTATTTTCCCAATCATGTTGGTACTTTGTTTGTGCCCCAGTGGGTAACCGTAGCGTCGTCCTGCGTGATTGTGAAATGCGAATTGATTGTGAAGTCTGCGACAATCTACCAACACCGGAAGTGAAGTAGGACACTTGGGGGATGGAGTCCCTCCTTCCAGCTGGATACAGATTTAGGGTTACAGAAGTAGATGTGTATTTTACAAGACATACTGTAATCAACTGTGTATATATATATATATATACATACAGTATACATACATACATACACACACACACACACACACACACACACACACACACACACACACACACACACACACACACACGTATACATGTATCTGTAAGTCCTTTGTAAGTTGTTGTCAACTTGTTTTAAGAAGCACTTTCTTTATTTCCACACTGTTCCCACACAGACCCGAAAGAACTATTCGTTACATGTTAAAAGGATGCGGTGGATTGCGTGCAGATAAACACCATAAGGGACTGGCCACCTAGCTGGATCGTAACATGATTAGATTTAGGCTTATTGTTCAACTCAGGTAAATTACAATAATTTACTCTGGAGCATAATGAAACTCTGATTTGTGGACAGTCGACAAAACTATTATAAACATCATGCATGTTTAAAGGGGTTTTGTGTTTTGGTCTTGGCCGTTTTAGTGACCATTATCGTAGCAGTTTACATGTACGCTGCAGCAAGTTGTCGCCCAAGCTTGACATCTTCCGGCGTATAGTCGTGACGTGTACAACATTTGACGACGGCCATGTGTAAGGAGCACGCAGGAAACTTCTAGAAAATTGTGTGTGGGATATTAGCTAAACAAACTGTAAAAGTCAGTATAGTCAAGGAATCGTTCAGTATTGCCACAATGTCTGGCGAGGAAGCCGTGAATGGGGGTCCTGTTTTTAAGACTCTAAGTGCCGAGGAAGATGACATGCAGCCAACAATTATCGAGAGCCTCTGCATGAACTGCTACAAAGATGGATCAACTCGACTTCTTCTAACCAGAATCCCTTTCTTCAAAGAAATTATCATCAGTTCGTTTACCTGTCCTCATTGTAACTGGTCAAACACTGAGATTCAGTCGGCCGGTCGGATCCAGGAGCAGGGCATTCAGTACGCTTTGAAGGTGAAGGCAAAAATGGACATGAACCGTGAAGTGGTGAAGTCGGACAGCGCGACCACAAGAATACCCGAGTTGGATTTTGAAATCCCTGCGTTCACTCAGAAGGGCTCACTGTCGACCATTGAGGGTCTCATTGACAGGGCTGTGACTGGACTTGAGCAAGACCAAGTTGTGCGAAGGGCTACTGACCCAGACGTCGCTGTCAAAATCGACGAGTTTGTTGTCAAGTTAAAGGAGCTCAAGAACGTCGAAAGTGAGTTTACGCTGGTCATTGATGATCCCTCTGGGAACAGCTTTATAGAGAACCTGTGCGCACCCAATAACGATCCAGATCTTATCGTTACTCGCTACAAGAGAACTGAACAACAGAATGCAGTTCTGGGCATACAAGAAAATGACATCCTAGAGCAGGAAAACCCTGGGAACGACTTGGAGAGCCTGAGAAATGAGGTCCTTGTTTTTAACACCAACTGTCCCGAGTGCAATGCTCCAGCCCATACCAACATGAAACTCGTCCAGATCCCGCATTTCAAGGAGGTAATAATCATGGCCACAAACTGCGATAGCTGTGGACACCGAACGAACGAGGTAAAATCGGGCGGCGCGACCGAGGAGCAAGGGACCAGAATAACACTTCACATGACCAAGCCTTTGGACATGACGAGGGACCTTCTCAAGTCTGAGACCTGCAGCGTTCTCATCCCGGAGCTGGAGTTCGAGCTGGGGATGGGGGCGCTGGCTGGGAAGTTCACCACTGTGGAGGGTCTCCTCAAAGACATCAGAGAGCTCATCCTGAAGAACCCGTTCTCCTGCGGGGACAGCTCCGGGTCTGAACGTAGCGAGAAGTTAAAATCATTCGCAGAGACGATTGACCAGATCGTTGCCGGAAAGGAGCATGCACATCTGGTCCTCGACGACCCGTCTGGGAACAGCTACATTCAGAACTTGCATGCCCCAGAGCCTGACCCAGACATGAATACAGAGAAGTATACGCGTAGCTTTGAGCAGAATGAAGAGTTAGGCCTTAATGATATGAAAACCGAAGGCTATGAGGCATAGAAGTGGCACGGACAAGGGAATTCAGAGCGAAAGGCTCACATAGGCCTATGTATGGGGCATTTCTTTTATTTCATTCATTATTTGTCGTTTTTATTATTACCCTTATGGGACTTAACTTGTCATTTTGTTCATGTAAGAAGGTAAAAGCCCCAGGAATAATTTTAAGGCACTTGTTTGAACCACAGAAAAATCAATGCAGACAGAAAATAAAGTCTACTTTAAACACTTTATTACATCGTTTTCTTTTTATTCAGGTATACAAGTTCCAAAAGACAGACATTGAAAAATGTATATTTCTGTTATTAAAAATGGCACTTTTATTGCTACGTTATATACATGAATGTTCTCAATAACTACATTTTTAAAGAGTCCGCCTAGAGGCACTGTGAGGACACATATATTGTATTCTGTCCCCAATGCATAAGAGACCGCAGATTTAACTTGCAGTGTGTCTTAGGGTACGGAGATGGTTGGATGGTATGGTCAGCCATGCAGGTACAAGTGGTGCCTTCATGTCCCACCCCGACAGGAGAGCACATAATGCCTTTCTACAGCCAATCCTGCTGGGAAATATATTTCAAGGGGGGTTCTCCCCCTCCACACCCCTCTGGACACAATGGTATGGCAAACCATGACATAGTGAGATGTGAGAATGTCTGCCTTTTCAGCTTTAGGAAGAAATCAGCATGATGATTCTCAGAGGCGCTAATAAACATTTGAAAGAGTAAAACACTGTTCCGACTGTGCCGATGGCTGTAGGAGTAACTTGGGAGAGGTGTACCCTCTGTTCATGTGCTAATATCCAGTATACTAAACTGCCAGTAGGGGGCTGCCTTTCCCAGCAATAATAACATGGAAGGCCATGACATGGGTGAAAGGGAAAAGGTTGTCTGGGAAGGTATTACCACCAACACAGCCTCTAAATGTGATTATAATCAAATAACACTATACCTGATAGTCATGAAAGCAGTGTAAGAATAAAAGCTGAAATCTGTTCAATTGAGAACTTCAGCAAGTGACTGATTTAAAAGCTGAGCATGGCATCACTTTGATGGGGGACTGAAATCCAACTCATTTGTCTGGGAAATGGTGACTATGCTCGGACCCAAAGCAGTCTGCAAGTGACACTGAACAACTGGATTGTTCTGAGATTTTTTGTCTTTTTACTTTGTGCTTTTAACATTTAACATCTTAAAACCAATTCCAATTCTGCTGCAACACCATTGTTCAATTCATCAAAAGGTAAGAAAAGAAGCGGATTGAAATCGGTGTCTCTCGACTTATGCTCACTGAAGCTATGAAATGTGTTCTGAATCATCCTCATCAACTTGTGTAATATTCTTTATCTATCCCCATTCCCCCCTCCCACCCCCACAAAACAAACGGAAAGGAAGGGGGGAGGGGGCAAAACTGAGCTGAATTGAGAGAATTAGAGGCACTGGTAAACGTCCACTCTCTGATTCCACTCCAGAAGTCAGACGAGTGCGGAGAAGGAGCCTGTCCGCCTCTGATACGAGGCGGAGCTGACCTGGCGGGTCGATAATATAGATCAAGGCCGTATCCTCCTCCTGTTCTGTCCAGTCAGTGCGTTTACTCTAAGGGGTCTGACTGACCCCTAAAGAGCCACACCACCGCCCCTTCCGAAAAAGAGACACGATTTCCCCCTGCTGAGGCTATAGCACTGCCTCTAGGGACAAACTCAGAAAAGCATCCTGTCCTTTGCAAAAGACAAGGGCAAGATGGATCTCTCTCTCTGTTTCACACACACAGCTCAGACGCGTGCTGGGGTCGCCTTCCAATAAAAGGGGCATTTATTTATTTTAAGCATGACGGCAATGTGCCAACAACTTACTTTACTGTTGCTTTAGGGGCAGGGGGAGGACATGGGGTTGACATCTCAATATGGTGGGGCAATTAGTTCAAACGCAAATCAAACCAAACGCAAAACAGTGCTACTGCTATTCTGTGGAAAGGTCTGAGTGTACTGGTTCCTTTCCAAATGTCAGATTCTAATTATGAGATTTGTCCCTTTAGGTTGGCCAGTCGGTCACCAGTCAACAGCAAGAGCAAAGAGGAACACATTTTGTTCTGGCATCCTTACAAGCCTTTACACATTACATTTTAAACAAATGTAGTTCATAAAAAAACAATCAGAAAGTTAACTCACAAACATGGAAAAAAAAGAATATTTGTATAAAAAAGGGGGGAAATACAAAGTACAAATTGTAATCAAGTTACATACACATATTGGGTCCACTCATAAAAAAAACCCTTTTGCAAATTGTTCGAAAGAAATTAAAAGAAATTAACACAAAAGAAAAGATAATCTACTTTCTTCTCTTCTCTAAGCTGGGCTGTACAGAGGCGGCACTCTGACCTAGTCCATCCATTCGCATGGTGGAGGGAGTTCAGCTCTCCTTCCTCTTAACCCCAAGCAAATAAACGCCCTCGCATCTTCCATATGTCATGCCATCTAAGCACACAAGCTGATAAGGAGTACAACTACTTCCATTAAGTCCTACTGCTTCTTGTCGTAACTTAACAATTCAGGTCTTGCCGAAATTTTACAATATAAGGGGAGGGTGTGCATCATCGTCATGGTGACAGCAACAGAGCAGTCGTTGCCTTGGCGACACTCATCTTTGCCACACACGCAAAACAAAAAAATGCATCAGCACCCGTGACCACAGAGTTTCTACGGCAACATTTCCTTCTTGACCTAGGAGATGGATTCTCACTTATTTGAGCAGAAGTAAGAACCCAGTCCATGTAACATGCTTTTGTTTGTCCGGTTAAACGAAGGGTAATTTGCGGCTATGTTCTCGCTCACAGCCTTGAGGAGCCGACTAACCCCATGGGCCTCACCCACACACTTGACGCTAGGCAGTCCAGTCCTTAGGCTCAAGGCCCGTCCACACCACTAGCCAGAACTGTAGCGATAATGATAACAGTAAAAACTACAGTTTCTAAGTATCGCGTTAACTAATTAGAACAACTACGTCCACACCACATATCATAACAAAGACATCCACATGAAAACATAATTGAGGATCAATTGGAGAGCGATAGAAACCTGACAGCCTATCAAAGTCCATCAAATTTTGTTAATCACATTAATGAACCGGATGAATATTCCGGACTGACCCTCTTTATCATTGTCCAGTGTGGACGTTCATATCGTTCTAGGTAAAGTTGTCTTTATGGTTATAGTTCTTGGTGTGGATGGGCCTTAACGATGGCCTGGGGACGCGTGGCTCTTGGGGTGGGGGTTGTTCTAGAAGCTTCTAGGAGAGTTTATGTCGTCAAGGGGGAGGCCTGCCCTGCATCCAATCCAAAAGCAGTCCAAAGACCCCCTCCTCACTTCTGTGTAACACACATAGCAGTGACAACATCTGAAGGAAGGGGGAGGCATGTATGTGTGTCTGTCTGTCTCTATGGATGTTTGGATGCCATAACACAAATTACTACGCAGTCAGACTCGTTACAACCCATAATACACAAACACACACACAGACAGTCCCCTCTGCTGCATTGATGGTGGTGCTCCCTCTTCTAGAAGCCACTTCCACTCTACTTGTTCTGTTTCCAAAAGATCGAAATGTCCTGTTTTTTTTGTTAGTTTCTTTTTTTGTCTCTTGCTTCCATTAAGTAAGCAACATTTTTGTTTTAGATTTCATAAAAAAATATCAGATAAAAACTGATCCATAAAGTCTTCCTCCGGTGTGGCTGGAGTCTCTCTCAGATAGAGTCATTTTCTGCAGTGGGCAACGGACACCAATATGCCACTGGGCCATAGTTAGTGTGTGTGTGTGTGTGTGTATGTGTGTGAGAGAGAGAGTGTGTGAGTGTGTGTGTGTGTGTGTATATATATATCTATGTGTATGCCAGTATGAGTACTTGCAGGTGCACTCAATGGTCAGTGTATACATCTAGTCAGGGGTATGGTCAACATGTCAGTTTTGAACAAAAGTATGTATGTGAGTGTGTGTGTGTGTGTGTGTGTGTGTGTGTGTGTGTGTGTGTGTGTGTGTGTGTGTGTGTGTGTGTGTGTGTGACTATGTGTGTGTGTGCGCGCGCGCGCCTGTGTGTGTGTGTGTGTGTGTGTGTGTGTGTAGTCTAACACACACTGGGGCAGTGTAGATGCATGTCTGCTGGCTGAGATGATTGCTGTCATTAAGGCCACAGCTGCTCTGTCTCCTGAAGACAACCTGAGGATGAAGAGGAAGAACAGAACAGAGGAAAGGAGATGAGTGGAGAACACCGCACACAGGACCAGACACTGAAACAAACTACAGAGGCAATATAGTACATCTCAAGCACAGCTTCAAGGAGAGTTCCGGAGAGTTCACTCATAGATCTTGGTTTCTTTTGAGGTCACTCAAAGTACTGTCGGTACAAAAACAAAAAAAGGCATTTTTAAAATGACCTTTTTCCCCCTGTACCGACAGTGACCTTGAGAAAGAGAGATGTATGAGAAAAAATTACAGTTTTCCTTTAAGTACCCAGGTCTAAATAGCATAGTAGATAACGAGTAAAGACTACTCAACTATAGCAATAAAGGTAGAAGAGGTATATACACACACACACACACACACAAACACCTACCTCAGTGTCACATATGGTTGCCAGGGTTTTCCTCCTCTCGACGCTTCAGGCAGGCTGCCTTGGGGTTTAAATTCCTCTCTTCACGAGAAAAAGGAAGGGAGAGAGAGAGAGAGAGAAACAGAAAGATTCCATCAGAACACACCAGACACAGCTGGAGTTGGCATGGGTCAACTTCAAACAGACACACAAGTGGCACGGGGCAGAGAGAGGAAGAGAGGACAGACAAACAGGGTGCACTAGATACAGTATTTGCACTTCTTGTGGGTCAACTTCAGACAGGCCAGTTGCTGGGGGCAGAGAGAGAGAGAGAGAGAGAGAGAGAGAGAGAGAGAGAGAGAGAGAGAAAGGTCTGTGTGAAAGTAGACAAACAGATACATTGGTGGCAGGGAGAAGAGAGAGAGAGATAGACAGAGAGAGAGATAGACAGAAAGCAGTCTGTGTGAGATGGTGAGTACTGGGTAGAAGGGTAAAGCACAGTAAGGGAGTTGCTAAGCAGCAGGGCTTGGACAGAGAGAAAAAAAGTGAGCCGCACTGAAACTGGGCCAAAGATCCAGACAGAAAAGCGCAAAAAAAGGACTGCAGATCCAAGTGACCCAGAAACAAAAACAAATAAATAATAAAAAAAACAAAAAACGAAGTGACCTCAACAGCCCCGAACTAGGCGGCCAGTCCCCACCCCTCCTTCCATTCAGCGACTTCCTGTTTGTTCTCACAGCGCTTCCTCCACCCTTTTGCGGAGTGGAGGATACAGCACACAAACACACACACACACACCCAAGGATGACCTGCATGGTCGGCTGTGTACCTCTTGAAGAATAGGCATACAGCCCTCTGTCAGGCTTAGACAGACACACGGACGCACACACAGGCACACATTATGTGTGTGTGCATGTGTGTGCGTGCGTGGGGGGACTGCGTACCTCGCACCTCCTTCTCCAGCCCCAGGATGACCTGCACGGCCTGCTGCAGGATGATCAGCTTGGTCTGGGCCTTATCGCTGTGCAGGTGCAGCTGGCACATGCGGCCGAGCTCCTTGAAGGCCTCGTTGATGTCGCGCACGCGTACACGCTCGCGGGCGTTGTTGGCCAGCCGGCGTTCCCGCTCACGCTGCTCTTTCTCCTCCGCCGTCAGAGACTCCTCGCACACACTGCTGTGCAGGGGGACGCACCCCACACACACACACAGGTCATACACACATGCGCAAGGAACATACACACGCACGCACGCAAAGTAAATGCACATTAGTGCACAAAGGAAGGAAAATGCAAAAGTTCTGCATATCTATGGAGCACAATCACCCTCACTCTCTCTCTCACACGCACACACACTCTCAGCCGTGAGACCCGTGTTGGTGTGTGTGTGTGTGTGTGTGAGTAAGTGTGTGGTCCATGTTATCTTGTGTGTGTGTCTTAGGCAAATGTATGGAGTGATAACTCAGAGCAGCACCTTCTGTAGTGATCTAGAGTGCCCCTTCAAGTATGTGTGTGTGTGCACAATTGCATTTATGCATTTGCTTAGGTTAAGTGTGGGTATTTTCAAGGTATGTATATATGTTTGACTAAGTGTGTGTGTCTGTGTGTGTGTGTGTGTGTGTGTGTGTGGTGTGTACGTGTATGTCTGTGTGTCTGCGCGTATGTGTGTTTGAAGACGCAACCACAAGATTGGTGGAGGAGTAGAGGGAGCGGGAGAAGGAGTCTGACGCATGGCCCTGTCGTCCAATTGTCCGTCCAGTGGATCAGGTCAAATTTTCATCATATGCAGGAGGACCAACAGATGAGGAGAAGGCCTTCTCCTTCCTCATCGTTTGTATTTAGAAGACTGTTGCCTTTTGTATTTAGAAGGTGCCTTTGTGATGACTGGTATCCATTTTGATCTTCTACATTACAAAGACGTCGCTACTCCCCAGAGACTTGTTGTTCCTCAGGGTCTTCATGCTTTCTCGTTTCGTGTTGTCCAGGGGTCTGAACAGGGGTCTGACAGGACGGAGCGATGGTCTACCCAAATCTGATCCCACACTGACTGGAAGCTGATGGACTGACTTACATCCTCAGCGACGTCAATCCAACATCGACCCTGCACATACAGAACTGCTCGTCTACCTCTCAATCACGTTCAAAAACGTCTACCTTACGTCTGACCTGCGACAGGTGATGGCAGGTGAGCCAGTGAGAGGTGGGGGGTGGGGGGGTCGGGCCAAAAAAGTGAGGGAGGGGAAAAATAAAAGCAAGAGAAAAAGAGGCACAGCAAACACACAAAGGCAGAAAAAATGGAGCCTGCTGCCGTAGACGATGGGGGGGTACAAAGAGAGAGAGAGAGCAATGGAGGGAGAGAGAGCAAAGAGAGAGAGCAAGACAGTGAGCGAGAGCACGAGAGAGAGAGAGAGAGAGAGAGAGGTGGCAGAAACTATATTTGAAACACATCCCTGTGTTAGTGATGCGTTTCTCTGAAACATGGAGGTCAAAGTATCTGCTACACAGAAGAACACAAGCATGAAGAACAGCAGCGACGAAATACGAGAAAGAGAGACAGAGACCACACACTGAGCAAGAAAGAAAGAAAGAGAGAAAGAGAGAGAGAAAGAAAGAAAGAAAGCATGTGTGGGGACTGTACAGGTGGCTGTATGAAGGAATGAACATTTCAGGTACACAGGTTAAACTTTGCTAACCACAGATAAGCAACTGCAGCACAAGCGTGTGTGTGCATGCATGTACAAGTGTGTGTGTGTGTGTGTGTGTGTGTGTGTGTGTGCATGACAAAGCGAGTTAATAATGACTACTATTGCACCTCTCTTCACCAGCTTGCAGGTCTACACTTAACATGCGGTCAGTGAAAGTTAACATGGCTGGGCCGGTTTGGGTTTTGGAGAGTCCATAAAGAGAATTCTGATGAACAGGGGCAAGGAGTGAGAGTCGAATGGAGAGTGAGAGAGAGATCTTTACACCTCCACACATACTGACAAGATGGTGGACTGGAGGCATTAGAAAGCTATGGGAGCACACCTTGGGAGGATTACATTGGCTGATGATTTTAGGGGAGCAGTTTAAGAGAGTTAGTTTACTGGTCATTAGAAATCTATGAAGTTCTGTAAAAGTCTTCACAGTGATAACATTTATAACAATTCTTCGTTTGAAAAGTTTGACTTGGATAAAGTGAGAGGTTAAGAATGGAAATGAGAAGAGAATGTAGATGAGACAGGTTAAGCGGAGAATATGACAACACAATGACCAGCATATTTAGTCCTGCAAGCAGTTTTGCACACACACACACTCTCAGGACTGACATGCAATATTATGCAAGGCTCTCTCCCTTTCTCTCGCTCTCTGTCTCTCTCTCTCACACACACACACACACACACACACACACACACATATTTAACAAGCTACCTGAAATGTGTCGCTACCTTTTATACAGGCTAAGACAGAGGAGGGCCACAAGACAGGACAGGTGATGTAAAGGCAGAATGATAGAACAAGAGGACTTCAGTGTGGAGTAAAAGAGAGGGGCTGCTTTGGCCATGACCCTTGACCCTTAATTGCCCCCACCCCCAACCCTCTTACCCCTCTGATCACACTATTATACTAAACCGCCTTATATGTGTGTCTGTTCATAGAACTAAAATAGTACGAAGACCCTTATATGTGAGACTGGCAGCTACTGAAACCCCTTACATGTGTGAGAGAGAGACAGCTACTGAAACCCCTTACATGTGTGAGAGACAGGCTGTTCATATAAGGCTGGCCATGCTCCACCTCTAATACGCTTCTAGCTAAACCAGTGAGTGCTGCAGTGTCTGAGCCGTTAGCCTGTTGCTGTTGCGGGTGGATGTCTGTCTGTTTGATGCTGCCGTCTTGCCTGACTGACCTCGGACCTGCTGCTCCAGGTTGAGGATGACCTGCACGGCGTGCTGCAGCACCAGCAGCTTGGTCTGCGGCTTGTCCTGTCCCGGGCGCATCTGGAGCTGGCACATGCGGCCGAGCTCCTTGAAGGCCTCGTTGATGTCGCGCACGCGCAGACGCTCCCGCTGGTTGTTGGCCTGGCGACGCTCCTTTTCCCGCTCCACCTTCACCTCCGGGGGGAGGTCCTCGTCGTCCTCGTTACTTTAACACACACAGGCGCACACACACACACAGACACGCACGCACGCGTACAGAGAGACACACCACAGAGGCTCAAATAACAGAAGCATTTCACACACACACACGGAAGATGCTTGTATGGGTGAACCGTCCAAGTCCCAGGTGCTCTCATGGAGTGTGGCTGCATTTGCAGCACTATACAGACACACACACAAGCACGCACACACACTCAGACACATACCACTGAGGCTCAAATAACGGAAGCAATGCACGCGTGCATATACACATACACACACTCCTCAATGTGTGCAAGATGTCTGTAAGGGTCCCAGCGGCTTTCATGGAGAGTGACTTCACTTGCAGTATATTACACACATGCTCACACACACACACAACTATTATACACTTTACACAAAGTCAGATAATATCACATGGACTGGAATTGGCTGGTGCAAGTGTATTTATAAGCCGCGTGTGTGTAAACTTACTCAGCTCCTGAGTCTGACTGGGCAGAGTTGCTGTGTAGGGTGAAGGGTTGATCTCTGAAACAAGCGTGACAAACGGGGCAGTATGACAACAGGAGCGCGTTACATACGCGCACACTCAACCCCCACTTCTTAACCAAAACACACACACACACACACACACACACACACACACAACCCCCGCTTCTTAACCAAAGCACACATACACACTCACACTCAACACCCGCTTCTTAAAAACACACACACTCAACCCCGCTTCTTAAACACCACACACACACACATGCACTCAACCCCCGCTTCTTATACAATACACACAGACACACTCAACCCCGCCTTTTAAACACATACACCCAACCCTCGCTTCTTAAACAACACACACACTAAGTCGCATCTATAACCTCACATCCACGCCATGCTTTTAAGCTAAATATACTGTCAAATTTCATAATACAATATGGGCTTACGATTTGACATGTATGTGTGTGTGTGTGTGTGTGTGTGTGTGTGTTTGTAAGAGACATACATCACTTGATAAGAGATAATGAGGGAGAGAGTTTGAATTTAAGTAATAAGGTCGTCTAACACAAGGTATTGTGTGTGTGTGTGAGAGAGAGACAGAGAGATGGCAAGATTACTTGATAAAAAATCTAATGAGATGGGAGAAAGAGAGATTAAATTATTATCCATTAGTCATAAGGCTGTTTTGTATGAGGCTTTTTACTCCTTCCTTCTTTCACAAGCTTCATGGCTGTTTTGAAAGTAAGAGATTTAGGTCAAAACAATATTTATGAGACTGTATGGGAGAGAGCATGGTGCTCATTAATCTCCTTTCCAGGGTATTTGTGTGTGTGTGTGTGTGTGTGTGTGTGTGTGTGTGCCATTGTGAATGATGTGTGCATAAATGTTTATGTCGGAGTAAGTATTCATATGTTTGAGTCTATTGTGCATATTTCTGAGTGTATGTATTGTGTGTCTGTCTGTGTATGTGTAGATGTCAGTAAGCGTAAGCGTAAGCGTATGCGTGCGCGTGTGTGTGTGTGTGTGTGTGTGTGTGTGTGTGTGTGTGTGTGTGTGTGTGTGTGTGTGTGTGTGTGTGTGTGTGTATACCTAGTTCTGGAGCGGGCCAGTTTGGCGTCTCTCCTCTCGTCCTCGGACTTGTCGTTGAGGGAGGAGTTCTCGTCGTCCTCTTTGTCCTCGCGCTTGATGTCCAGACTGCTGGATGAGTGGCTGGAACGCATCAGACCACCTGCAATACACAGCACCATCAGAGTGAGTGTGCGAGTGTGTGTGAGTGTAAACCTCCGACCCACAGCACCATCAGTGTGTGTGTGTGTGTGAGAGTGTGCGCCTGAATTTTCAGTATATCAGTGTGCATGTTTATGTGCACTCAAGCTGGGAGCTTGGGGAGCCACAGGGTTTGTGTGTGTGTGTACACTTTCGTATATGCATGCATGCCTGTGTGTGTGTGTGTGTGTGTGTGTGTGTGTCTCACCATTGAAGCCCTCAGGCTGGGAGCTTTGTGGAGCTACAGGGTTGTGGTGACCATGCAGGAGGGGACCACTAGGTGTCATGCCGGCTCCTTCCTCATGGTGAATGGGCAGCTGCGCACAGAGGGAACAAGGTTACTCATATGCTACTGTGACAGACTAACACACAGACAGGCAGGCAGGCAGGCAGGCAGGCAGGCAGGCAGACACGCACAGACAGACATGGGGTGCCTCTCATTCGTCTTTTTATCTGTCCTCCCTTCCTTCCTCGGTCCTCGTTCCCACTGATCTAGATAAAGAAAGATGGGGCGGCAACAATGGGGTAGTCCATCCAGTTTTCTTTATAGATCAGTGGGAACGAGCCTAGAGGACCGAGCATCGAGGATCGAGGAGGGGTGTTGAGAGAGGCCCATACACTTAAGTTCTCATTCCCTCTCTCTCTTTCACACACACACACACACACACACACACACACACATACGGCATCCTCACCATGCGCCCGGCGAGGCTGAAGGCCTGTGTGAGGAGGCTGGAGGTGGAGCTGGAGCCGCCTGCGGAGCTCAGGAGGTTGACCAGGTCGCCCGGCGCCCCCACGGCATGACCTCGCAACACCGTCAGAGCCTCCTCCAGACTGTCCCCCACTTTAGCCTGCATGCCGCCCTCGAAGCTGGGAGACGGGGTCGCCTGGGCAGAGGACCTCGACCACTGAGAGGCTGCAGAGAGGGAGAGAGAGGGGGAGAAAGAAAGAAAGAAAGAAAGAAAAAAAGAAAGATATTCCATATAAGAATTATAAAATGCTATACAGTATACATGCATTTTCCATTCATTCTTAATATGTCCATGATTCTAGGATAAAACATTATGTAACATTTTAAATTAATGTCACACAACATGCACTTTCATATTACAACAGAGCACACACCAATTTTTTATCAAAATGTGCCTAATGTAAGGTTCTGATATTACTGACCAATAAAACAATCTGACTCATGTCGACAAATTACAAATTGTCTTTAAAAATCAAATGTTTGTTATATCAAGTATTTTTATAACAAAAATGCTGCATTTAATGTTGAACGGTCAACAGACCTTACTCATAACACTATCATCATGCTTGTGGCACAGGGACATCGCCATGGTCCCTTTCAGCCAGTAGATGGCATTGCAGAGCTACAGCAGCCAAACTAGGCTCACACAGAGGGTCTTAACTCACACAAGCTTTAACACTGTGACCTCAATCTCTCTCCCTCACACACACACACACACACACACACTCTCTCACTCACACACAAATGTACACATATACAAACACATATATTTAAGCACACACACTTTCTCTCTCTCGGACACACACACACACACACACCTGCGATGGCCTGGGGAGAGCCCACGGAGCCCACTGGAGTTGGGGGAGTTGAGGGGAAACTGGCACCGTTGCTCTCCGATGGATAGATCTGACATGGACAAGAGGAGGAGAAGAGAAAGAAGGAAAAAAGAGAAAAGAAAACATACTTAGGCATACTGATAAAGCTCACACACTAGCATATGCATGCAGGCAGACACAAACACACACTCATTACCAAAGTAGCATATGCAGACACACACAAAAACACACACAGACACACACATTTCCACACTAGCATATGCAGACACACACACACAAACACACACTAATTTCCACACTAGCATATGCAGACCAACACAAACACACTTCCACACTAGCATACACACACACACACACACACACACCAACATACACACAGTAGCATATGCAGACAGACACAAACACACAGTCAGACAAACACACACATTTTGTGGAGCTGCAGGAGGTAGTGGCCAGATAGCCCCTGCGCTAGATTAGCCCAATTCTTTATGTCTGGCCACTAATGAGCTCTTGCACTCTCACACTTGGCACGCCAAAAATGACTCACGCGAGCTACAGGATGTGTGTCAATAGTATAGGCTATTGGGCTGACTGCAGACAAGATCAGACAGAGTTGACCTATAAGGCTATTTAGAGACCTACTGGAATAGATGTCTGAGCGCATCACACACACACACACACACACACACACACACACACACAAACGTGCAAGTCGGACTCACCGATGCCAATGCCTTCCCAATCTCATCACCTGAGCTCCCTGGAGCAGCACCTCTGTTAGCTGAGAGAGAAAGAAAGATGGACATAGAGAAGAAGAAAAAGATAGAGAGAAGAAGAGCGATGGACAGAGAGGAAGAGAACAATAGAGAGGAAGAGAGATGCAAAGGTATTGAAGAATAGAACAGGGGAAAGAATAAACACATTAAAGACTGAGCTGGATAAAGCTCTGTGTTTAAATAAAACATCTAACTACAAACATGATGAAATGATGGAGTTGGGCAGGGAAAACTCCATTACCCATGATGCTGTCTGCCCCGTTGGGTGGCCCGTAGGCGGAGGGGCCGGAGTGGTAGCCGTTCATGTCTCCGGCCTGCAGCGGGTAGTTCTGGGGGGAAATGGCCAATGGCTGCCTCTTCTGCTGACAGAGCAAATGTATATCAGCGCACACACACACATATACACACAGACAAACCAGCTCTGTGTACACACACAAAAAATACATATACGCACACACATACACACATGAACACAAACACACCTCTGCACACACACACCAGGAAAAAAAAAAAAAACATAGAACGGCCACACACATAGAAAGGGGAACACACATACAGAGCGATACAAATCACAGCCATGCATACAAACACACACACACACACACACACACACACGCACGCCAAAACCATGCGGTCAAACACATACCTATAAGATAGATAAATACACATCCATGGTACACATACAGAGAGACCATCATCCATGAACACGAACACACGCACACACACACACACACACACACAAATGTGGTGCATGCAGAGAGCAATAGGATTAGGGAGTGTGGTGGCGTGGGGAGGGATGAGGGATTAAGGCTGTGGTGTGTGTGTGTGTGTGTGTGTGTGTGTGTGGGGCGCAGAGAGAGAGGTCAGTGCCTGGCCTTAAGACTAACGGGTCAGGGGTCGGGGGGTTAGAGCAGGCAGCAGACAGACCTAATCTCTGTAGGTGACACATTTCTGCAGTGTATGACATTAACTTGTGTCTCATGTCTGTCTGCCTTGGTCGTCATGTGGTCCAGTTCTTACATGTTAACTGTTCTCCAGGCTTTGCTTTACTTAACTTAGCTTAGCTCTAGAGAGCACCTTGTTTTGCACTGTTGCAAGAAAGGCACTTCACAAATAGACTGATTGAGTTTAGACCCACACTCTATCTCTCTCTCTATCTTTCTCTCCCACACACACAAGATGATTTCAAGACATATAAAAGAAATGGAAACCCCCACACACACCCACACACACAGGGCTGGAGCACACTGACATACTGACATGAGCAAACATTGGGGAGGGCAAGGAGCTGTTCAAAAACACAGGTGCACATCAACACCCACACACACACACACACACACACAAGGGGTAGTTACCAGTCTGTCCTGTGGGTTGGCCGCGCTGAAGGGGGCTTGCTGGGCGATGTGGGGGGAGTTCTGCAGGAGTCCGGCAGGGTACCCGCTCTGTCCCCACGAATCCATCATGCCCTCTGCCAAAACACACACACACACACGCAGGGTCAGTATCAACAAACTCACACGTACAAAATCTCTCTAGTTCGCAATACGTGCACGCACACAGAACGCAAAGACACTGACATACATACACACTCTCACTCACAAATTGTATGTGCGTAAAAGCATACACACACAAACGCACACAGCATGTATTATGGAGCCTGTGGAGAGCAGACCTGATGTGAACTGTGGGACTGCTTTGACTGCTTTGAAGGTGGTGGAGACATCTGACTGAAACTCAATCTGACTGGCTGGGACCAAAGAGAGAGATGGAGGAGGAGAGAAAGAGAGAGAAGGAGGAGAGAAAGAGAGAAAGATGAAGGGAGAGGACAGAGAGAAAACATGAGAGGGAGAGAGAGGATAGAAAGAAAACAGGAGGGAGAGAGAGAAAGAGAGAGAGAGAGATGTGTGTGTGGGGGGGCTTTGGTCCTCCTACAGTAAACAGCAAATGCTGCCTCCCACATGCACTGGTGTCCTTGTTTGTCCCTGACTTCTATGCTAACACACGGCTACGTGACGGGGCACAGTCCACCAGGAGCTGGAGTCGCTCGCTCGCTCGCTCTGTCTCGTTCTCTCTCTCTCTCGTGGTCTGTCTGTCTGTAAGCCTCCACGCCACAGACTTCCTTAACTCCATGAGGTGATGGCTCTGCCCGTCTGCAGTACCCTGCGCGTGTACCCGTGTCTGCCCGTGCCCGTGCCTGGACTCCAGAGCGCGGTGCTGGCAGTGGCACATGCATGTGGGCCTGACGGCTCACTCGCAGATTCACGTCTCAGACGTCAGTGTTATTGTTATGCATTACTGCAGCGGAAAACATGCAGCCGCAGCACAGAGTCTCCTGCTCCGGCGTTTGGGAGCATTCACTCTTCAGCTCCGGAGTTTGGGAGCATTTGGGAGCGTTTCTCTCATTTTTCCTAGCGCTCTCAGGGCAGCAGTGGCAGTGGGAAGAGCATCTGGGGAAATGCACATGGCATAGGAGTCTGCGGAAGGGTCAGACTGCGGTATCAATGGGGACTGGAAACACATTCACTGCATACCGCATGCTCCCGGGCATGAAAGAGGTCCCCCATTCCTTCACTGTATGCGTGCCTCTGTGTGTGTGCGTGTGCCTGTGTGTGTGTGTGTGTGTGTGTGTGTGTGTGTGTGTGTGTGTGTGTGTGTGTGTGAGTGAGAGAGCGTGTGCGCGAGTGAGTGAGAATGTGTGAATGTGTGCAGGTGCACATGCCGTACCTGTCAGGTAGTACTGGGAAGGGTACACGCTGCCTGGTTTGGAAGTGGGATACCCTGCACCATCAGAGTTGTAGTCCTCCCCTGATGTGGGGTACACCTGCAATACACACAAACACACACAGCTTTTCAGATACTACTTGTCTATATGAGGCAAAATGTTCTTCAAAATGATCAGATCTAGAAACAACAGTATCAGATTTAGAAACAACTACTCAAAATCAAATCTCTGACTTGTGCATACGCATAAACCCCCTCAGGAGGCGATTCCACTAAGACTACAGGGGAAGCTCAGCCTCCTCTAAAATATTATACAACTAACAAATAACATCAAATAACAACTTCATGGCTAGTTTGTTCAGCAATAAGGTTTTGCTGGTCATCTATCGTAATTTCGAGCCCCTGATACATTGCTGTGACGACACGATCCATCAAAAACCCCATAGAAGCTCGGCTTCACTGGACTTTCAATGGCACTATAGTGCGCTGATCTTTAGATGTGCAGAAAAGCTAGATGCATGGTGACAAAAAGAACAATATAGTACCTTAATAATTATATTAATTTAACAACTGATCATTTTTATCAGAGCTTCCCCTATTCCAAAGAGCAGCAATCGCCACTGACTCACTCACAGGACTTAATCTGATAGCAATAACATGCTACAAGGTGTGTGTGTGAGTGTGTGTGTGTCAACGTGTCTGGCTCCGTAACGTGTGAGAAACAGGAATTACACACCAGCTTGGTGGGAAATAACGTGAGGACATACAGTTTCAGCCCTAGGGGCACAGCTAGTGAACACACTCACTTACTCACCAATTCACACACACACACACACACACACACAAACACACACACACACACACACACACAAACAGCACTGACTGGTTCAGCTCATGTTCTCCTTCTTTCATTCATCACACATGTCACTCTACAGTCTAACTACACGTTCACTTCCTTACACACACACACACACACACACACACACACACTCATGGAGAGGAGATCAAGAGGAATCCTAGAAACTGACATTTTTGTATAATTGGATTTCAGCATGCGACATGGAGAGAGAGACAGAAAAGAAAGAGAGAAAAAGAACAAGCAAGCAAGAAGAAAAGAGATAGTTGATAAAGAGGAGGAAAAAAAAGAGTGGCGATAAAGGAGAGGAAGAGGGTGAGAAACAGACGGTAGGAGGGGTAGACTGAGAGTGCGTGCAGCGAAACATGCAGAAAGAGAGCGGGGAGAGGAGGGATGGAGAGAGAGAATAAGGAGAGAGAGAAATAATGAAAACAGAACCAGAGCAGTAACGACAGAAAAGGAGAGAGAGAGAGAGAGAGAGAGAGAGAGATAAGTCATACAAGATGGGAGAAAGAGAGAGGAAGAGAGAAAAATAAAAGAAAAAGAAAGAAAGCGCTATGAAGGGATGGATAGACGTAGGACAAAAGAGGGGGAAGAGAAGGAGGAAAAGAAGTAGAAAAAAAAGGATGACAGAGAGAAAGAATGGTAGGGAGAGAAGGAGAGAGAGAGAGAGAGAGAGAGAGAGAGAGAGATACACTCCTAATTACAGAGCCATCTGCCCCTTCTTGGAAGCCTGCCAACTCCACAGGCAGCTGGGTAAGAGGAGTGGGGGAGGGGGAGAGACAGAGAGAGAGAAGGAAGGAGTGAGAGAATGAGAGAAAAAGGGAGGGGGCAGTAGGAGAGAGAGAGAAAGAGCGGGGGAAGGAAAAAAAGAGGGACCGAGGCAGAAAGAGAGAGAGAGGAAGCTATGGAGAGAGGTGGAACGATAGAAAGGCAGTGTTGAAAGAGTGATGTAGAAAAAGGGCAGAAGAAAGAGAAATGAGTAAGAGGAGAGGAGAAAGACGAGTAAGAGTGACAACAAGTTGGATGGTAGTGTGAGGTAGTGGAGAGGCCATGGAGGGAGAGAAAGATATCAGAAGCGAGAGAGAGGGAGAGAACAGGATGAAAAGAGAGGAGCAAACACAGTGAGCGGTGTTACAAGCCACTATCAGCCCTGCAGGAGGTGTGTGTGTGTGTGTGTGTGTGTGTGTGTGTGTGTGTGTGTGTGTGTGTGTGTGTGTGTGTGTGTGTGTGTGTGTGTGTGTGTGTGTGTGTGTGTGTGTGTGTGTGTGTGTGTGTGTGTGTGTGTGTGTGTGTGTGTGTGCACGCGCGCGCGCGCGCGCGTGAGGGGGTAGTTTTACGGCAGGGGGC